>NC_134485.1:181704665-181714665 GCF_040206685.1 Ascaphus truei
ACGGTCCTGATTGGGCAGTGAAAAACATGTGATTTGGCCGAGCAAAAAAAAAAATGATGACGTCATTTAAAGGCAATGAAAGCACAGCCAATCAGAATGGCTTTGCTTCAATTGCCTTTAAGATGACGTCATTAAAAGAAACATGGCCGGCCTCACATGGTACGGTAGCCAATCAGAGCGTGGGAAATACATCCCAACTCTGATTGGCTCTAGTACCATGTGACAGGCTTTTAAAGACATCTACTCTGACCTGGCGTGTTCTGATCAACGCAACTTTCGTGTATGCTAAGGTTGCGTTGCTTAGGGCATCCCGCTTAAGGGCAGAATTTAACGCAAACAAAGTTGCGAACGAGCAAAGTTGGACTTTGAAAAAATTCTTGAAAAAAGTAATTTTTAGATCGCAAAGTGCCTGTTTGCGTTGCTTAGTGCATCGGGTTGAGCGCAAAAGCACGTTCTAAGAGCACTTTGCGGTC
This sequence comes from Ascaphus truei, assembly GCF_040206685.1. NCBI lineage: Eukaryota > Metazoa > Chordata > Amphibia > Anura > Ascaphidae > Ascaphus > Ascaphus truei. The sequence continues at coordinate 181,705,139 of NC_134485.1, forward strand.
TAAAAGTGACTTAACGGAGCTTAGTGCATAGCCCCCATAGTGTGCATGCGGTTATAAACCACACACGTTACTATACCTACCTCTGCTGTTGCTGCAACTGATTATATACCACATGTGCATTCAGATAGTGGAGTGTACACCTTAGCAGGGCTATATCAATTGTATATACCGCACCACCACATTATTTTGAGTAATTGGTAGTGATGCTATGGGAATCATAATATAGGGGGCTATGCACTAAACTCCGTGCTTTCGCGCCGGCCTGAAATAAATGATCACGTCCGATAAAAAATTAAGCAGGCGGCGCGATTCACTAAGGCCCTCAGCTCATTTTCTATTGGACGTGCCCAAAACTGGCTTATCGTGCGTTCAATGTTTTTTTCCCTCTGCTAGCACACTGAAACTTCCCGTACGCTGGCTGATAGAAAAAATAAGCCGCCTGTGACATTTGCATGGAGATTCTGCATAAATAGTGCTTGTGACATCACATTTAGCCTCAAAATGGTTAACAGCTACCTGATTGGCTGTTCAAACCATGTTCTGACGTTAACATTTTTTTTTTTACACACACACACACACACACACTCAGTCACAGAGTCACACACACACACACACACACACACACACACACACACACACACACACACACACACACACACACACACACACACACACACACACACACACACACACACACACACACACACACACACACACACACACACACACACACACACTCAGTCAGTCAGTCAGTCAGTCAGACACACACACACACAGTCAGTCATACACACACACTCAGTCACACACACACACACACACTCAGTCAGTCACACAAACACACACACACACACACACACACACACACACACACACACACACACACACACACACACACACACACACACACACACACACACACACACACACACACACACACACACACTCAGTCAGTCAGTCAGACACACACACAGTCAGTCATACACACACACAAACGCACACACACTCACTCAGTCATAAACACTCAGTCACAGAGTCACACACACAGTCAGTCACACACACACACACACACACACACACACACACACACACACACACACACACACACACACACACACACACACACACACACACACACACACACACACACACACACACACACACACACACAGACACTCAGTCAGACAGACACACTCAGTCACAGAGTCACACACACAGTCAGTCACACACACACACACACACACACACACACACACACACACACACACACACACACACACACACACACACACACACACACACACACACACACACACACACACACACACACACACACACACACACACACACACTCAGTCACAGAGTCACACATACACACACACGCACACACACACACACACACACACACACACACACACACACACACACACACACACACACACACACACACACACACACACACACACACACACACACACACACACACACACACAGAGTAAGTCACAGTAAGTCACACACACACACACACACACACACACACACACACACACACACACACACACACACACACACACACACACACACACACACACACACACACACACACACACACACACACACACACACACACACACACACACACACACACACACACAGTCAGTCACACACACACACAGTCAGAGACACAGACACACTCAGTCACGCGCGGGACATTGGAGGCATGAGGGGGGGCATCAGAGGCATGTGGGGGGGGGGGGGATCAGGCATGTGGGGGGACATTTCAGGGGCATGTGGAAGCATCTGAGGGGCATGTGGGAATATGGGAGAAGGTGGGTGGGCAGGTGACGGTGAAGGTGGGTGGGTGTCTGTACACACACACTCAGTCACAGAGTCACACACACACTCAGTCACAGAGTCACACACACACAGTCACAGAGTCACACACACACACAAATAATAAAAAATATTTATAATAATAAAAACCCATAACAAATCCACGTCTGTGTCTTCTTTCTTCTTTGGGGTATTTTGGGGTCTTCTTCCGTCTTCTTCCATCTTCTTACGCCACGCCCTTCTTCTCAGGAGGGGAGATGTTCCCTCCTCGGCGACTAGCTTCAAAATGAGGCGACATAGGCTTTTATAGGCCTATGACGTCACATTTTGGTCAAATGTTTCACACGGTCCTGATTGGGCAGTGAAAAACATGTGATTTGGCCGAGCAAAAAAACAAATGATGACGTCATTTAAAGGCAATGAAAGCACAGCCAATCAGAATGGCTTTGCTTCAATTGCCTTTAAGATGACGTCATTAAAAGAAACATGGCCGGCCTCACATGGTACGGTAGCCAATCAGAGCGTGGGAAATACATCCCAACTCTGATTGGCTCTAGTACCATGTGACAGGCTTTTAAAGACGTCTACTCTGACCTGGCGTGTTCTGATCAACGCAACTTTCGTGTACGCTAAGGTTGCGTTGCTTAGGGCATCCCGCTTAAGGGCAGAATTTAACGCAAACAAAGTTGCGAACGAGCAAAGTTGGACTTAGAAAAAATTCTTGAAAAAAGTCATTTTTAGATCGCAAAGTGCCTGTTTGTGTTGCTTAGTGCATCGGGTTGAGCGCAAAAGCACGTTCTAAGAGCACTTTGCGGTGTAAAAGTGACTTAACGGAGCTTAGTGCATAGCCCCCATAGTGTGCATGCGGTTATAAACTGCACACGTTACTATACCTACCTCTGCTGTTGCTGCAACTGATTATATACCACATGTGCATTCAGATAGTGGAGTGTACACCTTAGCAGGGCTATATCAATTGTATATACCGCACCACCACATTATTTTGAGTAATTGGTAGTGATGCTATGGGAATCATAATATAGGGGGCTATGCACTAAACTCCGTGCTTTCGCGCCGGCCTGAAATAAATGATCACGTCCGATAAAAAATTAAGCAGGCGGCGCGATTCACTAAGGCCCTCAGCTCATTTTCTATTGGACGTGCCCAAAACTGGCTTATCGTGCGTTCAATGTTTTTTTCCCTCTGCTAGCACACTGAAACTTCCCGTACGCTGGCTGATAGAAAAAATAAGCCGCCTGTGACATTTGCATGGAGATTCTGCATAAATAGTGCTTGTGACATCACATTTAGCCTCAAAATGGTTAACAGCTACCTGATTGGCTGTTCAAACCATGTTCTGACGTTAACATTTTTTTTTTTACACACACACACACACACACTCAGTCACACACACACACACACACACACACACACACACACACACACACACACACACACACACACACACACACACACACACACACACACACACACACACACACACACACACACACACACACACACACACACACACAGTCAGTCACACACACACACAGTCAGAGACACAGACACACTCAGTCACGCGCGGGACATTGGAGGCATGAGGGGGGGCATCAGAGGCATGTGGGGGGGGGGGGATCAGGCATGTGGGGGGACATTTCAGGGGCATGTGGAAGCATCTGAGGGGCATGTGGGAATATGGGAGAAGGTGGGTGGGCAGGTGACGGTGAAGGTGGGTGGGTGTCTGTACACACACACTCAGTCACAGAGTCACACACACACTCAGTCACAGAGTCACACACACACACAAATAATAAAAAATATTTATAATAATAAAAACCCATAACAAATCCACGTCTGTGTCTTCTTTCTTCTTTGGGGTATTTTGGGGTCTTCTTCCGTCTTCTTCCATCTTCTTACGCCACGCCCTTCTTCTCAGGAGGGGAGATGTTCCCTCCTCGGCGACTAGCTTCAAAATGAGGCGACATAGGCTTTTATAGGCCTATGACGTCACATTTTGGTCAAATGTTTCACACGGTCCTGATTGGGCAGTGAAAAACATGTGATTTGGCCGAGCAAAAAAAAAAATGATGACGTCATTTAAAGGCAATGAAAGCACAGCCAATCAGAATGGCTTTGCTTCAATTGCCTTTAAGATGACGTCATTAAAAGAAACATGGCCGGCCTCACATGGTACGGTAGCCAATCAGAGCGTGGGAAATACATCCCAACTCTGATTGGCTCTAGTACCATGTGACAGGCTTTTAAAGACGTCTACTCTGACCTGGCGTGTTCTGATCAACGCAACTTTCGTGTACGCTAAGGTTGCGTTGCTTAGGGCATCCCGCTTAAGGGCAGAATTTAACGCAAACAAAGTTGCGAACGAGCAAAGTTGGACTTAGAAAAAATTCTTGAAAAAAGTCATTTTTAGATCGCAAAGTGCCTGTTTGTGTTGCTTAGTGCATCGGGTTGAGCGCAAAAGCACGTTCTAAGAGCACTTTGCGGTGTAAAAGTGACTTAACGGAGCTTAGTGCATAGCCCCCATAGTGTGCATGCGGTTATAAACTGCACACGTTACTATACCTACCTCTGCTGTTGCTGCAACTGATTATATACCACATGTGCATTCAGATAGTGGAGTGTACACCTTAGCAGGGCTATATCAATTGTATATACCGCACCACCACATTATTTTGAGTAATTGGTAGTGATGCTATGGGAATCATAATATAGGGGGCTATGCACTAAACTCCGTGCTTTCGCGCCGGCCTGAAATAAATGATCACGTCCGATAAAAAATTAAGCAGGCGGCGCGATTCACTAAGGCCCTCAGCTCATTTTCTATTGGACGTGCCCAAAACTGGCTTATCGTGCGTTCAATGTTTTTTTCCCTCTGCTAGCACACTGAAACTTCCCGTACGCTGGCTGATAGAAAAAATAAGCCGCCTGTGACATTTGCATGGAGATTCTGCATAAATAGTGCTTGTGACATCACATTTAGCCTCAAAATGGTTAACAGCTACCTGATTGGCTGTTCAAACCATGTTCTGACGTTAACATTTTTTTTTTTACACACACACACACACACACTCAGTCACAGAGTCACACACACACACACACACACACACACACACACACACACACACACACACACACACACACACACACACACACACACACACACACACACACACACACACACACACACACAGTCAGTCACACACACACACAGTCAGAGACACAGACACACTCAGTCACGCGCGGGACATTGGAGGCATGAGGGGGGGCATCAGAGGCATGTGGGGGGGGGGGGGATCAGGCATGTGGGGGGACATTTCAGGGGCATGTGGAAGCATCTGAGGGGCATGTGGGAATATGGGAGAAGGTGGGTGGGCAGGTGACGGTGAAGGTGGGTGGGTGTCTGTACACACACACTCAGTCACAGAGTCACACACACACTCAGTCACAGAGTCACACACACACACAAATAATAAAAAATATTTATAATAATAAAAACCCATAACAAATCCACGTCTGTGTCTTCTTTCTTCTTTGGGGTATTTTGGGGTCTTCTTCCGTCTTCTTCCATCTTCTTACGCCACGCCCTTCTTCTCAGGAGGGGAGATGTTCCCTCCTCGGCGACTAGCTTCAAAATGAGGCGACATAGGCTTTTATAGGCCTATGACGTCACATTTTGGTCAAATGTTTCACACGGTCCTGATTGGGCAGTGAAAAACATGTGATTTGGCCGAGCAAAAAAAAAAATGATGACGTCATTTAAAGGCAATGAAAGCACAGCCAATCAGAATGGCTTTGCTTCAATTGCCTTTAAGATGACGTCATTAAAAGAAACATGGCCGGCCTCACATGGTACGGTAGCCAATCAGAGCGTGGGAAATACATCCCAACTCTGATTGGCTCTAGTACCATGTGACAGGCTTTTAAAGACGTCTACTCTGACCTGGCGTGTTCTGATCAACGCAACTTTCGTGTACGCTAAGGTTGCGTTGCTTAGGGCATCCCGCTTAAGGGCAGAATTTAACGCAAACAAAGTTGCGAACGAGCAAAGTTGGACTTAGAAAAAATTCTTGAAAAAAGTCATTTTTAGATCGCAAAGTGCCTGTTTGCGTTGCTTAGTGCATCGGGTTGAGCGCAAAAGCACGTTCTAAGAGCACTTTGCGGTCTAAAAGTGACTTAACGGAGCTTAGTGCATAGCCCCCATAGTGTGCATGCGGTTATAAACTGCACACGTTACTATACCTACCTCTGCTGTTGCTGCAACTGATTATATACCACATGTGCATTCAGATAGTGGAGTGTACACCTTAGCAGGGCTATATCAATTGTATATACCGCACCACCACATTATTTTGAGTAATTGGTAGTGATGCTATGGGAATCATAATATAGGGGGCTATGCACTAAACTCCGTGCTTTCGCGCCGGCCTGAAATAAATGATCACGTCCGATAAAAAATTAAGCAGGCGGCGCGATTCACTAAGGCCCTCAGCTCATTTTCTATTGGACGTGCCCAAAACTGGCTTATCGTGCGTTCAATGTTTTTTTCCCTCTGCTAGCACACTGAAACTTCCCGTACGCTGGCTGATAGAAAAAATAAGCCGCCTGTGACATTTGCATGGAGATTCTGCATAAATAGTGCTTGTGACATCACATTTAGCCTCAAAATGGTTAACAGCTACCTGATTGGCTGTTCAAACCATGTTCTGACGTTAACATTTTTTTTTACACACACACACACACACACTCAGTCACAGAGTCACACACACACACACACACACACACACACACACACACACACACACACACACACACACACACACACACACACACACACACACACACACACACACACACACACACACACACACACACACACACACACACACACACACACACACACACACACTCAGTCAGTCAGTCAGTCAGTCAGACACACACACAGTCAGTCATACACACACACTCAGTCACACACACACACACACACACTCAGTCAGTCACACAAACACACACACACACACACACACACACACACACACACACACACACACACACACACACACACACACTCAGTCAGTCAGTCAGACACACACACAGTCAGTCATACACACACACAAACGCACACACACACACTCAGTCAGTCACACACACACACACACACACACACACACACACACACACACACACACACACACACACACACACACACACACACACACACACACACACACACACACACACACACACACACACACACACACACACACACACACTCAGTCAGTCAGACACACTCAGTCACAGAGTCACACACACAGTCAGTCACACACACACACACACACACACACACACACACACACACACACACACACACACACACACACACAACACACACACACACACACATACACACACACACACACACACACACACACACACACACACACACACACACACACTCAGTCAGTCAGTCAGTCAGTCAGACACACACACAGTCAGTCATACACACACACAAACACACACACACACACACACACACACACTCCCTCAGTCAGACACACTCAGTCACAGAACACACACACAGTCAGACACACACACACACACACACACACACACACACACACACACACACACAAACACACTCAGTCAGTCAGTCAGTCAGTCAGTCAGACACACACACAGTCAGTCATACACACACACTCAGTCACACACACACACACACACACACACACACACACTCAGTCAGTCACACAAACACACACACACACACACACACACACACACACACACTCAGTCAGTCAGTCAGACACACACACAGTCAGTCATACACACACACAAACGCACACACACTCACTCAGTCAGACACACTCAGTCACAGAGTCACACACACAGTCAGTCACACACACAGTCAGTCACACACACACACACACACACACACACACACACACACACACACACACACACACACACACACACACACACACACACACACACACACTCAGTCAGTCAGACACACTCAGTCACAGAGTCACACACACAGTCAGTCACACACACACACACACACACACACACACACACACACACACACACACACACACACACACACACACACACACACACACACACACACACACACACACACACACACACACACACACACACACACACACACACAGTCACACACACACACACACACACACACACACACACACACACACACACACACACACACACACACACACACACACACACACACACACACACACACACACACACACACACACACACTCAGTCACAGTAAGTCACACACACATACACACACACACACACACACACACAAACACACACACACACACACACACACAGTCAGTCACACACACACACAGTCAGAGACACAGACACACTCAGTCACGCGCGGGACATTGGAGGCATGAGGGGGGCATCAGAGGCATGTGGGGGGGGGGATCAGGCATGTGGGGGGACATTTCAGGGGCATGTGGAAGCATCTGAGGGGCATGTGGGAATATTGGAGAAGGTGGGTGGGCAGGTGACGGTGAAGGTGGGTGGGTGTCTGTACACACACACTCAGTCACAGAGTCACACACACACTCAGTCACAGAGTCACACACACACAGTCACAGAGTCACACACACACACAAATAATAAAAAATATTTATAATAATAAAAACCCATAACAAATCCACGTCTGTGTCTTCTTTCTTCTTTGGGGTATTTTGGGGTCTTCTTCCGTCTTCTTCCATCTTCTTACGCCACGCCCTTCTTCTCAGGAGGGGAGATGTTCCCTCCTCGGCGACTAGCTTCAAAATGAGGCGACATAGGCTTTTATAGGCCTATGACGTCACATTTTGGTCAAATGTTTCACACGGTCCTGATTGGGCAGTGAAAAACATGTGATTTGGCCGAGCAAAAAAAAAAATGATGACGTCATTTAAAGGCAATGAAAGCACAGCCAATCAGAATGGCTTTGCTTCAATTGCCTTTAAGATGACGTCATTAAAAGAAACATGGCCGGCCTCACATGGTACGGTAGCCAATCAGAGCGTGGGAAATACATCCCAACTCTGATTGGCTCTAGTACCATGTGACAGGCTTTTAAAGACATCTACTCTGACCTGGCGTGTTCTGATCAACGCAACTTTCGTGTACGCTAAGGTTGCGTTGCTTAGGGCATCCCGCTTAAGGGCAGAATTTAACGCAAACAAAGTTGCGAACGAGCAAAGTTGGACTTAGAAAAAATTCTTGAAAAAAGTCATTTTTAGATCGCAAAGTGCCTGTTTGCGTTGCTTAGTGCATCGGGTTGAGCGCAAAAGCACGTTCTAAGAGCACTTTGCGGTCTAAAAGTGACTTAACGGAGCTTAGTGCATAGCCCCCATAGTGTGCATGCGGTTATAAACTGCACACGTTACTATACCTACCTCTGCTGTTGCTGCAACTGATTATATACCACATGTGCATTCAGATAGTGGAGTGTACACCTTAGCAGGGCTATATCAATTGTATATACCGCACCACCACATTATTTTGAGTAATTGGTAGTGATGCTATGGGAATCATAATATAGGGGGCTATGCACTAAACTCCGTGCTTTCGCGCCGGCCTGAAATAAATGATCACGTCCGATAAAAAATTAAGCAGGCGGCGCGATTCACTAAGGCCCTCAG
>NC_134485.1:181717165-181724665 GCF_040206685.1 Ascaphus truei
AGGAGGGGAGATGTTCCCTCCTCGGCGACTAGCTTCAAAATGAGGCGACATAGGCTTTTATAGGCCTATGACGTCACATTTTGGTCAAATGTTTCACACGGTCCTGATTGGGCAGTGAAAAACATGTGATTTGGCCGAGCAAAAAAAAAAATGATGACGTCATTTAAAGGCAATGAAAGCACAGCCAATCAGAATGGCTTTGCTTCAATTGCCTTTAAGATGACGTCATTAAAAGAAACATGGCCGGCCTCACATGGTACGGTAGCCAATCAGAGCGTGGGAAATACATCCCAACTCTGATTGGCTCTAGTACCATGTGACAGGCTTTTAAAGACATCTACTCTGACCTGGCGTGTTCTGATCAACGCAACTTTCGTGTACGCTAAGGTTGCGTTGCTTAGGGCATCCCGCTTAAGGGCAGAATTTAACGCAAACAAAGTTGCGAACGAGCAAAGTTGGACTTTGAAAAAATTCTTGAAAAAAGTAATTTTTAGATCGCAAAGTGCCTGTTTGCGTTGCTTAGTGCATCGGGTTGAGCGCAAAAGCACGTTCTAAGAGCACTTTGCGGTCTAAAAGTGACTTAACGGAGCTTAGTGCATAGCCCCCATAGTGTGCATGCGGTTATAAACCACACACGTTACTATACCTACCTCTGCTGTTGCTGCAACTGATTATATACCACATGTGCATTCAGATAGTGGAGTGTACACCTTAGCAGGGCTATATCAATTGTATATACCGCACCACCACATTATTTTGAGTAATTGGTAGTGATGCTATGGGAATCATAATATAGGGGGCTATGCACTAAACTCCGTGCTTTCGCGCCGGCCTGAAATAAATGATCACGTCCGATAAAAAATTAAGCAGGCGGCGCGATTCACTAAGGCCCTCAGCTCATTTTCTATTGGACGTGCCCAAAACTGGCTTATCGTGCGTTCAATGTTTTTTTCCCTCTGCTAGCACACTGAAACTTCCAGTACGCTGGCTGATAGAAAAAATAAGCCGCCTGTGACATTTGCATGGAGATTCTGCATAAATAGTGCTTGTGACATCACATTTAGCCTCAAAATGGTTAACAGCTACCTGATTGGCTGTTCAAACCATGTTCTGACGTTAACATTTTTTTTTTTACACACACACACACACACACACTCAGTCACAGAGTCACACACACACACACACACACACACAAACACACACACACACACACACACACACACACACACACACACACACACACACACACACACACACACACACACACACACACACACACACACACACACACACACACACTCAGTCAGTCAGTCAGTCAGTCAGACACACACACACACAGTCAGTCATACACACACACTCAGTCACACACACACACACACACTCAGTCAGTCACACAAACACACACACACACACACACACACACACACACACACACACACACACACACTCAGTCAGTCAGTCAGACACACACACAGTCAGTCATACACACACACAAACGCACACACACTCACTCAGTCATAAACACTCAGTCACAGAGTCACACACACAGTCAGTCACACACACACACACACACACACACACACACACACACACACACACACACACACACACACACACACACACACACACACACACACACACACACACACACACACACACACACACACACACACACACACACACACACACACACACACACACACAGACACTCAGTCAGACAGACACACTCAGTCACAGAGTCACACACACAGTCAGTCACACACACACACACACACACACACACACACACACACACACACACACACACACACACACACACACACACACACACACACACACACACACACACACACACACTCAGTCACAGAGTCACACATACACACACACGCACACACACACACACACACACACACACACACACACACACACACACACACACACACACACACACACACACACACACACACACACACACACACACACACACTCAGTCACAGTAAGTCACAGTGTAAGTCACACACACACACACACACACACACACACACACACACACACACACACACACACACACACACACACACACACACACACACACACACACACACACACACACACACACACACACACACACACAGTCAGTCACACACACACACAGTCAGAGACACAGACACACTCAGTCACGCGCGGGACATTGGAGGCATGAGGGGGGGCATCAGAGGCATGTGGGGGGGGGGGGGATCAGGCATGTGGGGGGACATTTCAGGGGCATGTGGAAGCATCTGAGGGGCATGTGGGAATATGGGAGAAGGTGGGTGGGCAGGTGACGGTGAAGGTGGGTGGGTGTCTGTACACACACACTCAGTCACAGAGTCACACACACACTCAGTCACAGAGTCACACACACACAGTCACAGAGTCACACACACACACAAATAATAAAAAATATTTATAATAATAAAAACCCATAACAAATCCACGTCTGTGTCTTCTTTCTTCTTTGGGGTATTTTGGGGTCTTCTTCCGTCTTCTTCCATCTTCTTACGCCACGCCCTTCTTCTCAGGAGGGGAGATGTTCCCTCCTCGGCGACTAGCTTCAAAATGAGGCGACATAGGCTTTTATAGGCCTATGACGTCACATTTTGGTCAAATGTTTCACACGGTCCTGATTGGGCAGTGAAAAACATGTGATTTGGCCGAGCCAAAAAAAAAATGATGACGTCATTTAAAGGCAATGAAAGCACAGCCAATCAGAATGGCTTTGCTTCAATTGCCTTTAAGATGACGTCATTAAAAGAAACATGGCCGGCCTCACATGGTACGGTAGCCAATCAGAGCGTGGGAAATACATCCCAACTCTGATTGGCTCTAGTACCATGTGACAGGCTTTTAAAGACGTCTACTCTGACCTGGCGTGTTCTGATCAACGCAACTTTCGTGTACGCTAAGGTTGCGTTGCTTAGGGCATCCCGCTTAAGGGCAGAATTTAACGCAAACAAAGTTGCGAACGAGCAAAGTTGGACTTAGAAAAAATTCTTGAAAAAAGTCATTTTTAGATCGCAAAGTGCCTGTTTGTGTTGCTTAGTGCATCGGGTTGAGCGCAAAAGCACGTTCTAAGAGCACTTTGCGGTGTAAAAGTGACTTAACGGAGCTTAGTGCATAGCCCCCATAGTGTGCATGCGGTTATAAACTGCACACGTTACTATACCTACCTCTGCTGTTGCTGCAACTGATTATATACCACATGTGCATTCAGATAGTGGAGTGTACACCTTAGCAGGGCTATATCAATTGTATATACCGCACCACCACATTATTTTGAGTAATTGGTAGTGATGCTATGGGAATCATAATATAGGGGGCTATGCACTAAACTCCGTGCTTTCGCGCCGGCCTGAAATAAATGATCACGTCCGATAAAAAATTAAGCAGGCGGCGCGATTCACTAAGGCCCTCAGCTCATTTTCTATTGGACGTGCCCAAAACTGGCTTATCGTGCGTTCAATGTTTTTTTCCCTCTGCTAGCACACTGAAACTTCCCGTACGCTGGCTGATAGAAAAAATAAGCCGCCTGTGACATTTGCATGGAGATTCTGCATAAATAGTGCTTGTGACATCACATTTAGCCTCAAAATGGTTAACAGCTACCTGATTGGCTGTTCAAACCATGTTCTGACGTTAACATTTTTTTTTTTACACACACACACACACACACTCAGTCACAGAGTCACACACACACACACACACACACACACACACACACACACACACACACACACACACACACACACACACACACACACACACACACACACACACACACACACACACACACAGTCAGTCACACACACACACAGTCAGAGACACAGACACACTCAGTCACGCGCGGGACATTGGAGGCATGAGGGGGGGCATCAGAGGCATGTGGGGGGGGGGGGGATCAGGCATGTGGGGGGACATTTCAGGGGCATGTGGAAGCATCTGAGGGGCATGTGGGAATATGGGAGAAGGTGGGTGGGCAGGTGACGGTGAAGGTGGGTGGGTGTCTGTACACACACACTCAGTCACAGAGTCACACACACACTCAGTCACAGAGTCACACACACACACAAATAATAAAAAATATTTATAATAATAAAAACCCATAACAAATCCACGTCTGTGTCTTCTTTCTTCTTTGGGGTATTTTGGGGTCTTCTTCCGTCTTCTTCCATCTTCTTACGCCACGCCCTTCTTCTCAGGAGGGGAGATGTTCCCTCCTCGGCGACTAGCTTCAAAATGAGGCGACATAGGCTTTTATAGGCCTATGACGTCACATTTTGGTCAAATGTTTCACACGGTCCTGATTGGGCAGTGAAAAACATGTGATTTGGCCGAGCAAAAAAAAAAATGATGACGTCATTTAAAGGCAATGAAAGCACAGCCAATCAGAATGGCTTTGCTTCAATTGCCTTTAAGATGACGTCATTAAAAGAAACATGGCCGGCCTCACATGGTACGGTAGCCAATCAGAGCGTGGGAAATACATCCCAACTCTGATTGGCTCTAGTACCATGTGACAGGCTTTTAAAGACGTCTACTCTGACCTGGCGTGTTCTGATCAACGCAACTTTCGTGTACGCTAAGGTTGCGTTGCTTAGGGCATCCCGCTTAAGGGCAGAATTTAACGCAAACAAAGTTGCGAACGAGCAAAGTTGGACTTAGAAAAAATTCTTGAAAAAAGTCATTTTTAGATCGCAAAGTGCCTGTTTGTGTTGCTTAGTGCATCGGGTTGAGCGCAAAAGCACGTTCTAAGAGCACTTTGCGGTGTAAAAGTGACTTAACGGAGCTTAGTGCATAGCCCCCATAGTGTGCATGCGGTTATAAACTGCACACGTTACTATACCTACCTCTGCTGTTGCTGCAACTGATTATATACCACATGTGCATTCAGATAGTGGAGTGTACACCTTAGCAGGGCTATATCAATTGTATATACCGCACCACCACATTATTTTGAGTAATTGGTAGTGATGCTATGGGAATCATAATATAGGGGGCTATGCACTAAACTCCGTGCTTTCGCGCCGGCCTGAAATAAATGATCACGTCCGATAAAAAATTAAGCAGGCGGCGCGATTCACTAAGGCCCTCAGCTCATTTTCTATTGGACGTGCCCAAAACTGGCTTATCGTGCGTTCAATGTTTTTTTCCCTCTGCTAGCACACTGAAACTTCCCGTACGCTGGCTGATAGAAAAAATAAGCCGCCTGTGACATTTGCATGGAGATTCTGCATAAATAGTGCTTGTGACATCACATTTAGCCTCAAAATGGTTAACAGCTACCTGATTGGCTGTTCAAACCATGTTCTGACGTTAACATTTTTTTTTTTACACACACACACACACACACTCAGTCACAGAGTCACACACACACACACACACACACACACACACACACACACACACACACACACACACACACACACACACACACACACACACACACACACACACACACACACACACACACACACACACACACACACAGTCAGTCACACACACACACAGTCAGAGACACAGACACACTCAGTCACGCGCGGGACATTGGAGGCATGAGGGGGGGCATCAGAGGCATGTGGGGGGGGGGGGGGATCAGGCATGTGGGGGGACATTTCAGGGGCATGTGGAAGCATCTGAGGGGCATGTGGGAATATGGGAGAAGGTGGGTGGGCAGGTGACGGTGAAGGTGGGTGGGTGTCTGTACACACACACTCAGTCACAGAGTCACACACACACTCAGTCACAGAGTCACACACACACACAAATAATAAAAAATATTTATAATAATAAAAACCCATAACAAATCCACGTCTGTGTCTTCTTTCTTCTTTGGGGTATTTTGGGGTCTTCTTCCGTCTTCTTCCATCTTCTTACGCCACGCCCTTCTTCTCAGGAGGGGAGATGTTCCCTCCTCGGCGACTAGCTTCAAAATGAGGCGACATAGGCTTTTATAGGCCTATGACGTCACATTTTGGTCAAATGTTTCACACGGTCCTGATTGGGCAGTGAAAAACATGTGATTTGGCCGAGCAAAAAAAAAAATGATGACGTCATTTAAAGGCAATGAAAGCACAGCCAATCAGAATGGCTTTGCTTCAATTGCCTTTAAGATGACGTCATTAAAAGAAACATGGCCGGCCTCACATGGTACGGTAGCCAATCAGAGCGTGGGAAATACATCCCAACTCTGATTGGCTCTAGTACCATGTGACAGGCTTTTAAAGACGTCTACTCTGACCTGGCGTGTTCTGATCAACGCAACTTTCGTGTACGCTAAGGTTGCGTTGCTTAGGGCATCCCGCTTAAGGGCAGAATTTAACGCAAACAAAGTTGCGAACGAGCAAAGTTGGACTTAGAAAAAATTCTTGAAAAAAGTCATTTTTAGATCGCAAAGTGCCTGTTTGTGTTGCTTAGTGCATCGGGTTGAGCGCAAAAGCACGTTCTAAGAGCACTTTGCGGTGTAAAAGTGACTTAACGGAGCTTAGTGCATAGCCCCCATAGTGTGCATGCGGTTATAAACTGCACACGTTACTATACCTACCTCTGCTGTTGCTGCAACTGATTATATACCACATGTGCATTCAGATAGTGGAGTGTACACCTTAGCAGGGCTATATCAATTGTATATACCGCACCACCACATTATTTTGAGTAATTGGTAGTGATGCTATGGGAATCATAATATAGGGGGCTATGCACTAAACTCCGTGCTTTCGCGCCGGCCTGAAATAAATGATCACGTCCGATAAAAAATTAAGCAGGCGGCGCGATTCACTAAGGCCCTCAGCTCATTTTCTATTGGACGTGCCCAAAACTGGCTTATCGTGCGTTCAATGTTTTTTTCCCTCTGCTAGCACACTGAAACTTCCCGTACGCTGGCTGATAGAAAAAATAAGCCGCCTGTGACATTTGCATGGAGATTCTGCATAAATAGTGCTTGTGACATCACATTTAGCCTCAAAATGGTTAACAGCTACCTGATTGGCTGTTCAAACCATGTTCTGACGTTAACATTTTTTTTTTTACACACACACACACACACACTCAGTCACAGAGTCACACACACACACACACACACACACACACACACACACACACACACACACACACACACACACACACACACACACACACACACACACACACACACAGTCAGTCACACACACACACAGTCAGAGACACAGACACACTCAGTCACGCGCGGGACATTGGAGGCATGAGGGGGGGCATCAGAGGCATGTGGGGGGGGGGGGATCAGGCATGTGGGGGGACATTTCAGGGGCATGTGGAAGCATCTGAGGGGCATGTGGGAATATGGGAGAAGGTGGGTGGGCAGGTGACGGTGAAGGTGGGTGGGTGTCTGTACACACACACTCAGTCACAGAGTCACACACACACTCAGTCACAGAGTCACACACACACACAAATAATAAAAAATATTTATAATAATAAAAACCCATA
>NC_134485.1:181729665-181814665 GCF_040206685.1 Ascaphus truei
CACACACACACACTCAGTCACAGAGTCACACACACACACACACACACACACACACACACACACACACACACACACACACACACACACACACACACACACACACACACACACACACACTCAGTCACAGAGTCACACACACACACACACACACACACACACAGAGTCACACACACACACACACACTCACACACACACACACACACACACACACACACACACACACACACACACACACACACACTCAGTCAGTCACACAAACACACACACACTCAGTCAGTCAGTCAGACACACACACAGTCAGTCATACACACACACAAACACACACACACACACACACACACACTCCCTCAGTCAGACACACTCAGTCACAGAGTCACACACACAGTCAGTCACAAACACACACACACACACACACACACACACACACACACACACACACACACACACACACACACACACACTCAGTCAGTCACACAAACACACACACACACACACTCAGTCAGTCAGTCAGACACACACACAGTCATTCATACACACACACTCAGTCACACACACACACACACACACACACATACACACACACACACACACACACACACACACACACACACACACACACACACACACACACACACACACACACACTCAGTCAGTCACACAAACACACACACACACACACTCAGTCAGTCAGTCAGACACACACACAGTCAGTCATACACACACACAAACACACACACACACTCACTCAGTCAGACACACTCAGTCACAGAGTCACACACACAGTCAGTCACACACACACACACACACACACACACACACACACACACACACACACACACACACACGCACGCACACACACACACACACACACACACACACACAGTCAGTCAGACACACACAGAGTCAGTCATACACACACACTCAGTCACACACACACACACACACACACACACACACACACACACACACACACACACACACACACACACACACACACACACACACACACACACACACACACACACACACAGTCAGACACACACATTCAGTCAATGACACACACACACACACACACACAGTCAGTCAGTCACACACACACACACACACACGAAATGGAGCAGCGGGACATAGGAGGGGCGCGCGGGACAACGGAGCAGCGGAACATCGGAGGGGCGCGCGGGACAACGGAACAGCGGGACATCGGAGGGGCGCGCGGGACAACGGAACAGTGGGACATCAGAGGGGCGCGCGGGACAACGGAACAGCGGGACATCTGAGGGGCGCGCGGGACAACGGAGCAGCGGGACGTCGGAGGGGCGCGCGGGACAACGGAGCAGCGGGACAACGGAGCAGCGGGACATCGGAGGGGCGCACGGGACAGCGGGACATCGGAGGGGCGCGAGGGACAACGGAGCAGCGGGACATCGGAGGGGCGCGCGGGACAACGGAGCAGCGGGACATCAGAGGCACGAGGGGGGGATTCAGAGGCATGTGGGGGACATTTGAGGGGCATGTGGATGTATGGGATACAGTGAAGGTGGGTGGGCAGGCGGCTGTGGGTGGGTGTCTGTACACACACACTCAGTCACAGAGTCACACACACACTCAGTCACAGAGTCACACACACACTCAGTCACAGAGTCACACACACACTCAGTCACAGAGTCACACACACACTCAGTCACAGAGTCACACACACTCAGTCACAGAGTCACACACTCAGTCACAGAGTCACACACACACACATTCAGTCACAGAGTCACACACACAGAGTCACACACACACTCAGTCACAGAGGCACACATTCAGTCACAGAGTCACACACACACTCAGTCACAGAGTCACACACACACTCAGTCACAGAGTCACAGAGTCACACACTCAGTCACAGAGTCACACACACAGAGTCACTCACACACTCAGTCACAGAGTCACACACACACTCAGTCACAGAGGCACACACTCAGTCACAGAGTCACACACACACACACACACACACACACACACACACACACACACACACACACACACACACACACACACACACACACACACACTCAGTCACAGAGTCACACACACACACACACACACACACACACACACACACACACACACACACACACACACACACACACACACACACACACACACACACACACACACACACACACACACACTCAGTCACAGTAAGACACACACACACACACACACACACACACACACACACACACACACACACACACACACACACACACACACACACACACACACACACACACACACACACACACACTCAGTCAGAGTCACTCAGTCACAGGGTCACACACTCAGTCACAGAGTCACACACACACTCAGTCACAGAGGCACACACACACACTCAGTCACAGAGTCACACACACACACACACACACACACACACACACACACACACACACACACACACACACACACACACACACACACACACACACACACACACACACACAGACACACACACACACACACACACACACACACACACAGTCAGTCACACACACACACACACAAGAAATGGAGCAGTGGGACATCAGAGGGGCGCGCGGGACAACGGAGCAGCGGGACATCAGAGGGGCGCGCGGGACAACGGAACAGCAGGACATCGGAGGGGCGCGCGGGACAACGGAACAGCGGGACATCGGAGGGGCGCGCGGGACAACGGAACAGCGGGACAACGGAGGGGCGCGCGGGACAGCGGAACAGCGGGACGTCGGAGGGGCGCGCGGGACAACGGAGCAGCGGGACAACGGAGCAGCGGGACATCGGAGGGGCGCGCGGGACAGCGGGACATCGGAGGGGCGCGAGGGACAACGGAGCAGCGGGACATCGGAGGGGCGCGCGGGACAACGGAGCAGCGGGACATCAGAGGCACGAGGGGGGGATTCAGAGGCATGTGGGGGACATTTGAGGGGCATGTGGATGTATGGGATACAGTGAAGGTGGGTGGGCAGGCGGCTGTGGGTGGGTGTCTGTACACACACACTCAGTCACAGAGTCACACACACACTCAGTCACAGAGTCACACACACACTCAGTCACAGAGTCACACACACACTCAGTCACAGAGTCACACACACTCAGTCACAGAGTCACACACACTCAGTCACAGAGTCACACACTCAGTCACAGAGTCACACACACACACACTCAGTCACAGAGTCACACACACAGAGTCACACACACACTCAGTCACAGAGGCACACATTCAGTCACAGAGTCACACACACACTCAGTCACAGAGTCACACACTCAGTCACAGAGTCACACACACACACACTCAGTCACAGAGTCACACACACAGAGTCACACACACACTCAGTCACAGAGGCACACATTCAGTCACAGAGTCACACACACACTCAGTCACAGAGTCACACACACACTCAGTCACAGAGTCACAGAGTCACACACTCAGTCACAGAGTCACACACACAGAGTCACTCACACACTCAGTCACAGAGTCACACACACACTCAGTCACAGAGGCACACACTCAGTCACAGAGTCACACACACACACACACACACACACACACACACACACACACACACACACACACACACACACACACACACACACACACACACACACACACACACACACACACACACACTCAGTCACAGTAAGTCACACACACACACACACACACACACACACACACACACACACACACACACACACACACACTCAGTCAGAGTCACTCAGTCACAGGGTCACACACTCAGTCACAGAGTCACACACACACTCAGTCACAGAGGCACACACACACACTCAGTCACAGAGTCACAGAGTCACACACTCAGTCACAGTCACACACACACACACACACACACACACACACACACACACAGTCAGTCACACACACACACACACACACACACACACACACACACACACAGTCACACACACAGTCAGTCACACACACACACACACAAGAAATGGAGCAGTGGGACATCAGAGGGGCGCGCGGGACAACGGAGCAGCGGGACATCAGAGGGGCGCGCGGGACAACGGAACAGCGGGACATCGGAGGGGCGCGCGGGACAACGGAACAGCGGGACATCGGAGGGGCGCGCGGGACAACGGAACAGCGGGACAACGGAGGGGCGCGCGGGACAGCGGAACAGCGGGACGTCGGAGGGGCGCGCGGGACAACGGAGCAGCGGGACAACGGAGCAGCGGGACATCGGAGGGGCGCGCGGGACAGCGGGACATCGGAGGGGCGCGAGGGACAACGGAGCAGCGGGACATCGGAGGGGCGCGCGGGACAACGGAGCAGCGGGACATCAGAGGCACGAGGGGGGGATTCAGAGGCATGTGGGGGACATTTGAGGGGCATGTGGATGTATGGGATACAGTGAAGGTGGGTGGGCAGGCGGCTGTGGGTGGGTGTCTGTACACACACACTCAGTCACAGAGTCACACACACACTCAGTCACAGAGTCACACACACACTCAGTCACAGAGCCACACACACACTCAGTCACAGAGTCACACACACTCAGTCACAGAGTCACACACTCAGTCACAGAGTCACACACTCAGTCACAGAGTCACACACACACACACACACTCAGTCACAGAGTCACACACACAGAGTCACACACACACTCAGTCACAGAGGCACACATTCAGTCACAGAGTCACACACACACTCAGTCACAGAGTCACACACACACTCAGTCACAGAGTAACAGAGTCACACACTCAGTCACAGAGTCACACACACAGAGTCACTCACACACTCAGTCACAGAGTCACACACACACTCAGTCACAGAGGCACACACTCAGTCACAGAGTCACAGAGTCACACACACACACACACACACACACACACACACACACACACACACACACACACACACACACACACACACACACTCAGTCACAGAGTCACACACACACACACACACACACACACACACACACACACACACACACACACACACACACACACACACACACACACACACACACACACACACACACTCAGTCACAGTAAGTCACACACACACACACACACACACACACACACACACACACACACACACACACACACACACACACACACACACACACACACACACACACACTCAGTCAGAGTCACTCAGTCACAGGGTCACACACTCAGTCACAGAGTCACACACACACTCAGTCACAGAGGCACACACACACACTCAGTCACAGAGTCACAGAGTCACACACTCAGTCACAGTCACACACACACACACACACACACACACACACACACACACACACACACACACAGTCAGTCACACACACACACACACACACACACACACACACACACACACACACACACACACACACACACACACACACACACACACAAAAAAGAAATGGAGCAGTGGGACATCAGAGGGGCGCGCGGGACAACGGAGCAGCGGGACATCGGAGGGGCGCGCGGGACAACGGAACAGCGGGACATCGGAGGGGCGCGCGGGACAACGGAGCAGCGGGACATCGGAGGGGCGCGCGGGACAACGGAACAGCGGGACATCGGAGGGGCGCGCGGGATAACGGAACAGCGGGACATCGGAGGGGCGCGCGGGATAACGGAACAGCGGGACAACGGAGGGGCGCGCGGGACAGCGGAACAGCGGGACAACGGAACAGCGGGACATCGGAGGGGCGCGCGGGATAACGGAACAGCGGGACAACGGAGCAGCGGGACATCGGAGGGGTGCGCGGGACAACGGAGCAGCGGAACATCGGAACAGCGGAACATCGGAGGGGCGCGCGGGACAACGGAACAGCGGGACATCGGAACAGCGGAACATCAGAGGGGCGCGCGGGACATCGGAACAGCGGGACATCGGAGGGGCGCGCGGGACATCGGAACAGCGGAACATCAGAGGGGCGCGCGGGACATCGGAACAGCGGGACATCGGAGGGGCGCGCGGGACATCGGAACAGCGGGACATCGGAGGGGCGCGCGGGACAACGGAACAGCGGGACATCAGAGGGGCGCGCGGGACAACGGAACAGCGGGACATCGGAGGGGCGCGCGGGACAACGGAACAGCGGGACATCGGAGGGGCGCGCGGGACAGCGGGACAGCGGAACATCGGAGGGGCGCGCGGGACAACGGAACAGCGGGACATCGGAACAGCGGAACATCGGAGGGGCGCGCGGGACAACGGAACAGCGGGACATCGCAGGGGCGCGCGGGACAACGGAGCAGCGGGACATCAGAGGCACGAGGGGGGGATTCAGAGGCATGTGGGGGACATTTGAGGGGCATGTGGATGTATGGGATACAGTGAAGGTGGGTGGGCAGGCGGCTGTGGGTGGGTGTCTGTACACACACACTCAGTCACAGAGTCACACACACACTCAGTCACAGAGTCACACACACACTCAGTCACAGAGTCACACACACTCCGTCACAGAGTCACACACACACTCAGTCACAGAGTCACAGAGTCACACACTCAGTCACAGAGTCACACACTCAGTCACAGAGTCACACACTCAGTCACAGAGTCACACACTCAGTCACAGATTCACACACTCAGTCACAGAGTCACACACACAGAGTCACTCACACACTCAGTCACAGAGTCACACACACACTCAGTCACAGAGGCACACACACACTCAGTCACAGAGTCACACACACACTCAGTCACAGAGTCACACACACACTCAGTCACAGAGTCACAGAGTCACACACTCAGTCACAGAGTCTCACACACTCAGTCACAGAGGCACACACACACTCAGTCACAGAGTCACACACACACACACACACACACACACTCAGTCACAGAGTCACACACACACACACACACACACACACACACACACACACACACACAGTCAGTCACACACACACACAGTCAGAGACACAGACACACTCAGTCACACACTTGGTCACACACACACTCAGTCACACACACACACTCAAGAAACGGAGCAGCGGGACATCGGAGGGCCGCGCGGGACATTGGAGGCATGAGGGGGGGCATCAGAGGCATGTGGGGGGGGGGGGATCAGGCATGTGGGGGGACATTTCAGGGGCATGTGGAAGCATCTGAGGGGCATGTGGGAATATGGGAGATGGTGGGTGGGCAGGTGACGGTGAAGGTGGGTGGGTGTCTGTACAAACACACTCAGTCACAGAGTCACACACACACTCAGTCACAGAGTCACACACACACAGTCACAGAGTCACACACACACACAAATAATAAAAAATATTTATAATAATAAAAACCCATAACAAATCCACGTCTGTGTCTTCTTTCTTCTTTGGGGTATTTTGGGGTCTTCTTCCGTCTTCTTCCATCTTCTTACGCCACGCCCTTCTTCTCAGGAGGGGAGATGTTCCCTCCTCGGCGACTAGCTTCAAAATGAGGCGACATAGGCTTTTATAGGCCTATGACGTCACATTTTGGTCAAATGTTTCACACGGTCCTGATTGGGCAGTGAAAAACATGTGATTTGGCCGAGCCAAAAAAAAAATGATGACGTCATTTAAAGGCAATGAAAGCACAGCCAATCAGAATGGCTTTGCTTCAATTGCCTTTAAGATGACGTCATTAAAAGAAACATGGCCGGCCTCACATGGTACGGTAGCCAATCAGAGCGTGGGAAATACATCCCAACTCTGATTGGCTCTTGGGATTTACCATGGGCTTTTTTGGATTGACAGATGAAGATAGAAGATAAAGAAGATCAAGAAATGGTGACAGATGAAGATAGAAGAAGGTGATTAAAGAAAGAAAAAAGAAGATTTGGGTACCTGATCCGGATATTCATGGCGGATGGCATCGGATGCTGTTGGAGGCCTTCAAGGTACGTGAGCTTCATGTTATCCCGGGAGTCAGAGGGCCACCGCTTCTAATGGTAAGTATTATATTGAATGTTTGTAAATGTCTCTTTTGACCGGTTTCTTCATTGGATATGTTTTTTGAATTTTCGGGGGGAGGCACATTGACTGATAATATATTAATCTGTACCACTTTAGGGTACAGATGAATACATTATTATGACAATATTTGGGGGGCATTTGTGGCTTGGTATTGCTGTTGTTTTTTTTTATGTCAGTTTCTTATGTGGAAGTGATTGTTTGTTTTTTTCCTGCTTAATGGTAATAAAATGTTTGCGATTGGTGTTCGTTTGTAGTTAATGTTGTATTATGTTAGCTAATGCATTTTATGGTTATTTCAGATATTGTTTGAATGTATTTCTTTGTGTAGCCCTGCTTCCTATTGAAAACAGTTCGCTACCAATGCTGTGCAACCTGTTGGCTCGCGGGGCCTAAGCCTCCGCCACGGAGAGCCTGGGGCACCTCGTGTGAATACTGATAACCTCTTACTTAGTGCAGCGCCTCCACCTGCGATGGCTCCCAGTAGAGTAGGAGTTGTGCCTCGCAGGACAATAATGTATTACTCCACACACACAGCATATAAAATAACCAATGACTTTACTAACGCAACCGCAACCTTGCATGTAATCAACAGGTGTCCCTCCCTAGAGGAGACACTATGTTACTGCGTCTCGCAGGATGCGACCCCTTCACCGTGCACCCACACCGTGTCCAGTTCCCACACTCAATATTCACCCACCCCCAAAGTGAGGTATATGTGTGTGACTGCGCAGCCACTATCCTGATATATATGTATAGTTGTGCACTTGCTGATGTTACCTGCCGAGTGCTCCAGCGCTCGGGCCTGCCAAGGAACTTCACAAAGGATCAGACGTCGCAGGAATTCCAGGAGCACCCTCCGGGGCGATCCCACCCGGTGGGCTGCTGTGCGGCCGAGGTCTGAGCCCAAACCTCTGGGTTGATATTGCATCAGTCTCTGGGTGTATAACTCTCCCGCAGATACTAAAGGGAACTGTCTCCTATCTGAGGGCCTGTCCCTACTTCCGCTCCACTCTACGTGAACTCAGGGCCTAACTGGGCCAGGGGGATGGGGCCTAGTCAAGGGGCTGTCGGCCTCCCTACACACTGAGCGCCTTTCCCTTTCCTCCTCCCGCTCGGTTCTGCCCGGCGTGCTCCCCTGCGCAACCTCTAAACCCTTCCTCCCGTTATGCCCGCCACCCTATTGGCTCCTTGGCATCACCTGGTCTCGCTATGGCTGCTGGGATTCTAAGTCCTGTGCGCTCCACCGTATAGGAGCCGCTCCTCTTTCGCGGGCTTTGCAATCTCATGCTGCGCATGCACGACCTCTGCTCCCTCACCACCTCCACGGGCTCACCGCGCATGTGCGAACACCAATATGGTGGCGCCCTACTTCTCGGGTTGCCAAGGAGCCTCCGATGTACCGGAGCACTCCCTACACGCTGCAACCTTCCACCATGCGGAGATAAGGGTAACCTGGGGGACCTGGCTACATCTGTCTTTTAATGTTTACATAATTTAATGTTGTAGTAATTCATTGGTTTGATTGGTTAGTGTTACTATTCATTTTGAGTTGGTTTAGGAATTAATTGGTTTCATTGGTTAATGGTTTAATTAATTCATTGTTGATGTTGTTACTGCTTGTATTCATTGGATTAGCTGGCTACTGTTTTTATTTACTTTAGTTAGGTATGCTAATGCAGTGTTTAATAATGGGCAAATAATCTATTATCCATATCTGGATAATAGTTATTTTGCACATTATTGTACTGTATGTGTTAGGGGGGTGTATTTAGTTAGAAATAATGTTTAGTATTTTTGTAGGCCCAACATTGGTACCGCTGGCCCACGGGTACCCCGGGACTCCTGCGGGGACCCCGGGACAGCCGCGGGGTCAGCCGGGGACACCCGCGCGACCCACTGCCTCCCTCGGGGACCCCGCGGGGTCAGCCGGGGACACCCGCCAGCCTGTTGTATGGGTTTTGCGCCTGCAAAAAGGTAAACAGATGAATACATTATTATGACAATATTTGGGGGCATTTGTGGCTTGGTATTGCTGTTGGTTTTTTTAATGTCACTTTCTTATGTGGATGTGATTATTTGTTTTTTTCCTGCTTAATGGTAATAAAATGTTTGCGACTAGTGTTCGTTTGTAGTTAATGTTGTATTATGTTAGCTAATGCGTTTTATGGTTATTTCAGATATTGTTTGAATGTATTTCTTTGTCTTTTAATGTTTACATTCATAAATGTTGTAGTAATTCATTGGTTTGATTGGTTAGTGTTACTATTCATTTTGAGTTGGTTCAGGAATTAATTGGTTTCATTGGTTAATGGTTTAATTAATTCATTGTTGATGTTGTTATTGCTTGTATTCATTGGATTAGCTGCCTACTGTTTTTATTTACTTTATTTAGGTATGCTAATGCAGTGTTTAATAATGGGCAAATAATCTATTATCCATATCTGGATAATAGTTATTTTGCACCTTATTGTACTGTATGTGTTAGGGGGGTGTATTTAGTTAGAAATAATGTTTAGTATTTTTGTAGGCACAACATTGGTACCTCTGGCCCGCGGGTACCCCGGGACGGCCGCGGAGTCAGCCGGGGACACCCACCGGCATGTTGTATGGGTTTTGCTTCTGCAAAACGGTAAACAAAGAATTTTTTCTAAGTCCTGCTTTTTTTATCACCTGCCTTTAGCTGGTGAGCTTTATTCCGCGCAACTTTCACGTACATAGTTACATAGTTACATAGTAGATGAGGTTGAAAAAAGACTTCTGTCCATCAAGTTCAACCTATGCTAAATTTAGACAACAGATACTTTATCCTATATCTATACTTATTGATCCAGAGGAAAGCAAACAAAAAACCCCATTAAGGGGGGAAATTAATTCCTTCCTGACTCCAAGAATTGGCAATCGGATTAATCCCTGGATCAATATCCTTCCCATGTATACTTATTTGGTATAGCCCTGTATACCTTTCCCATCTAAAAATATGTCCAACCTTTTTTTGAACAAATCTATTGTATCTGCCATCACAGTCTCCATGGTTAATGATTTCCACATTTTAACTGCCCTTACTGTAAAGAACCCTTTCCTTTGTTGCTGGTGAAATTTCCTTTCCTCCAACCTTAAGGGATGGCCCCGAGTCCTTTGTACTGCCCGTGGGATGAAAAGTTCTTTTGAAAGCTATTTGTATTGTCCCTGAATATATTTGTATATAGTTATCATATCCCCTCTTAGACGCCTCTTTTCTAATGTAAATAAATCTAATTTAGCTAGCCTCTCCTCATAAGCTAGAATGTCCATCCCCTTTATTAATTTGGTGGCTCTTCTCTGCACTCTCTCTAGTTCCATAATGTATTTTCTTAGGATTGGTGCCCAAAATTGTATTCCATATTCAAGGTGTGGTCTTACTAATGCTTTGTAAAGGGGCATAATTATGTTTACTTCCCTTCCATCCATTGCCCGTTTGATGCAATATAAGATCTTGTTTGCCTTTGCAGCTACTGCATGACATTGGGCACTATTGCTAAGCCTGTTGTCTACAAGCACTCCTAAATCCTTCTCCATCAAGGATTCCCCCAATATATCTCCATTTAATTTGTAAGTGGCCTTTTTATTCTTGTATCCCAAATGCATAACCTTACATTTATCTGTATTAAACCTCATCTGCCATTTACCTGCCCACGTTTCCTGTCTCTCCAAGTCCTTCTGAAGAGAAATTACATCCTGCTCTGATTCTATTACCTTACACAATTTAGTATCATCAGCAAAGATGGAGACTTTGCTCTCGATCCCAACCTCAAGGTCATTAATAAACAAGTTAAAAAGCAGGGGTCCCAGTACCGATCCCTGAGGTACTCCACTCACGACTTTAGCCCAACCTGAAAAAGTTCCATTTATGACAACCCTCTGTTGTCTGTCCTTTAACCAGTTTTCATCCAGGCGCATATATTATTACTGAGTCCAACTTTATTTTTTCTTTATACGTACGATAAGTTTGCGTTGCTTAGTGAATCATGCAGAAGGGCAGGATTCAGTACAAACAGCTCATCGTACGAGCAAAGTTGGACTTTGAAAAATTTCCAGGAATAATTCAGTTTTAGAGCGCAAAGTGCCTGTTTGCGCGGCTTAGTGAATAGCACTCGGCGGAACTTCACGTCCTAAGAGCACTTTGCGCTCTTAAAATGACTTATCACTGCTTAGTGCATAGCCCCTATAGCTATTAAGCTGATTGATCTCACAACCAGTTTCTTACCTGGCACCCTCCCCTCAGGGGATCATTTTTTATTCCTCTTTTAATTCACATGTACATACTTACACTTGTTTCGGCGTGACTACTTGTCAACATTAAAGTTTTGTTATTTTCTGTTTTTACACAGACTTCTCGTCTGTCATTATTGTTATACCCTCATTGGGGTAGTGGGACACTTGTTAAATCAGTGGATATTCATCCTTGCTAATATACTTGTGCACCATGAGTGCGTGCTAACAGGGATCTAGGTGACTCTGTTCACCATTTTTGTTTGTGCCTCAATTTCTCCCTACGCACCTGGAGCCTAATACTAATCTGTATGTTTGGGTATTGAGCGATAACTGTATGTTTGTATGTTTAATAGTTATTTTGGCCATTACTTTACTGTATGTGTTTTTGGTGCTACGGGGGGATGGGAGGTCATTTATTTAAAATTATTTATGTATTTGTTATTTATTTTTTTGTGGCACAGAATTGGTACTGCTGCCAAGCGGTGACCCCCAGACACCTGCGGGAACACCCGAGGGCCACCGCTGGCCTCTAGTATCATTCCTGTGCCTAAAATAATAATAGATGTAATGTATATAAGGGGGTATAGGAGTTGTTGGGGGCACAGGGGGTGGGTGTGTTGTGTATTGCGATGTTTATTGGGGGCAATTGAAACCCAATAAACATGCTAATGTTACTTAACCCCTTCATTGCCTTTGCGGTTAGTCTCTAAGGTAATGAATTGACTGTAAGTGCATTTTTCCTGGCTCGGATGCATGCTGGGGGTCTCCGGTGCTGGTATTAATGGGTATCAGCTCCGGAGACCCCCGGCATCAATCCAAGGCAGGAAAAGGGCCTGATTTTTTCTAAGTCCCGTATAGCCGCTCAGCCCCAGCTTCTTGCCAACTTTTTTGTGGCGGGGCGTTTTGGAGAACATTTCCCCATTCTAGAGCGACGATCAGCGCCAAGATGCTGATCGGCGCTACTAGAGTACAGCGACTTAGAAAACTGGCGAGGGTAGGGCTTCTCGCCAAGCGCGCGGCGAGTTTAAATTTCCGCCAAAAAAAACCGGCACATTTTCCTTATCTCGCCAGCTTTTCGGCACTTACTGAATCGCAGTAGGCATATTTGCCAAAAAACTGGCGAGATGGGGCTTATCGCCGTTTACTGCATAGGCCCCTATATCGGAAGTGATCTCTCATATAATTTGTTCCTTTATACAAAGTCTACTGTATTTACTCTCTTCTGCCTCTATGTACTGTAACCAATTGACAGATTTTTATTACTCACAATCCCGTAACCATGCAGCTTGCTCCAGTTCTGAATAAGACATGGCGAATCATTCATATACAGTTTAACTGTCATGGTAAGGTATGTTTCAGGCACATGGTACTAATGCATGTTTGGCATCCTCGCAGGGAGATTCTTCTGTGTAATGACAATCAAATGTGACCAAGCTCAAACTTTAAACTCTGTTGAATTAGAAGTTGAACAAAGTAATACATTTATACACATTTATAAAATACTAGAGGAAAAAATATAATAGATTACAAAAAACATATGTAGCACCTTTTCCCCCACCCTATGTGAGATGATGTAGGTATTGGTGTATTCTGGTGCTGGTGCATACCTGTGAGGTAGAACAGAAGGCCCCTGAGATCTCTGCGGTGATATAGGGAGACATCAGGATAGGCAATCAGGGATGGTCCATTAGTCAGCGAAGCGCCTCCAGCCCAGGAGGATCCTGGTGCAGCCAGGTTGAACCTCAGAGACAACTCTTCTTGATAGTTCACACTTCAAACATCACACCATAGATGATATAACTGGGGTTTATTGGGTTCAGTACAACATACAGGCTTCTTTCCCTGAATACAGTACCCCAGGCTTGAGGCCTTGAGCACCCTTCCTCATCATAACTTACCCCCTAACAGGGCAAGGCCTCAGCTCACAGCTATCCAGGAGAGGCTCACTACTGGGTCCTCATAGGAGGGAGTGCAGCACAGAACTAACTCCCTGAAACACTTACTCTAAACTCTAGAGGGAAACCCCCTCCTTCCCAGGGGAGTGGCTTGTTAGTCGGCCTCCTAGCAGTCATAGGCCCCCCTTGTAATACAAGGCTACTCCTGAACTTTATTAAGTAACACACATATAACAAGATAACCAGGCCCTGCAGGATTTGTTCCCACCACTGCCCACTCTTTACTGGGACTTACAGTGCTAAAGGGGCCAAAGAAATAGTAGCCTAAGGAGGCTTGGCTACATCCTCCCTCTAGTTTTGAAATCCCGCATGACCCGCATGAGGGTATAACATCCACCACATATTTATACAATGAAAATAAAATGGCAGTCAACATTACAACATGGCATAACAGTACTTTAAGACCATCTGTAATAGTGAGCTGGGTCTGGCTTGAGCATAAGATTCCCTTTACTATCCGATACCGTCACTGAATAGCAGCGCTTGCGCCCAGACCCCCAATATTCTCCACTGTATCAAAGTGGACCCTGCGGCCTACCTGCCAACTTTCATTAAATAGCAGGTTCTGTCTTCCCTGTTGTGCATACTATTGTTGGCCTGCACCTTCATGTAATCTATTATGGCTGCGCACACCCACTCATCCCGGTAAACTTCAGCTGTTCGCAGTAGAGATTCAGGAAGGTAGGGATAATCATACCCTTCCAGTCTAAACTTTTGAACCAACACACTATCAGCGTGACTACTCTTGGTTAAATTATGCCCGTAGGCCTGACCTGGCAATACCCAGTAGATGGATCCTTTCCATAGAGGCTCACTAACTGATTCCTCTCCCTCTGGTTTTGAGAAAAGGCTTGCCTCCATTTTTGTACAGCGCACCCGCATAATTTCTGCCTCCTGCAGAATTTCATAGAACTGGCTCTCCTTCCACCAATGATCGGTCTGGGAACCCCTTTCCAGCACAAACTGGGTCAGTTTTAGATGCGGCACATATCCCCTAAATAGTGGGTCCCACCACGGTAGAGGTTCCGCCCCTTCAGACACTTTAACCATCACAATTGGGGTAACCGTCACACAAGAGGGGGCCACAGCCATTACCGGGGAAATAGGTAGAGGGGACCGGGCCCTGTATCGGTTGTCACAATTAACTCCTCAGGGTCTGAAGTCAGTTCCCAGGGCTCCAAGGGAGCCTGCTCAGCGTCCATACCATGGGAAATCCATATGGATTTCGGAATCGAGCAGATGCTGAAGCATTATCCAGAAATCGGGCTGGTAGCTCTTGGACGACTGTCTAGCCATCTCTATCAGTCTTTGGAGAAACCCGTGGATATCGGGAAGTCCCCCAGAGTTCTGCAGGGTCTTAGATGTCTCCGCTCCAGGGCCCTGGAGGCGAAGGTACGGTGCGTGGCATTCAGAGCACCGGGAAGTGGATCCCAGTGCATGCCCACCCGTTCACACAATGGGCAGACCAACCGGAGTGAGTTCTCCCCATCGTGGGGCAGTAAAAGCAGCACTCCGTGGAGAACTAAGTGAGTGCCTTTTTTCTCATCCATCGTCGCAGCTATTTGGGAGGGAGCGAGTAGGAGTGCGTCTGTGCAGCAATACTACTACCTGCGACTGTGGCTAACTCCCCACATCCGCGGCTCGAAGCAGATAGATATGCCTTCAGCTCCTCCCTCTGGTAATGCAATAGTAGGGCTGTGGAGAAAAGGGTGTGACTTGGCTTTCGGGCCAATCCCGGATAATTCTGCCAGGATGGCACGGCTAGGCTTTGCACCAACCCAGCAATTTGCAACAGAGTCTTGCAACTTTGCACAAGCTGCCAAGTGGTCTCCTGTTTTTGGCGGGAACCACCATTTTACATTGATAAAGCACATGATACGGGTCCCTTTTCGGGTGCTGTGTTAGCATGGCTGCAGCTGCTCAAACAGAGGTTCACTTGCATGTAGATTGAAGAGTTCCTTCTTTTCCTCCTTGCTGCAAAAGTCAGTCCTGATTCTATCTCAGCAGTGCCTCCATTTGTAGCACCTTTTCCCCCACCCTATGTGAGATTATGTAGCTACTGGTGTATTCTGGTGCTGGTGCATACCTGTTAGATTGAACAGAGATCTCTGCGGTGGTATAGGGAGACATGAGAACAGGTTATCAGGGATGGTCCAGCGGTCCAGGAGGATCCTGGTGCAGCTCAGGGGCAACTCTTCTTGATAATTAACACATCAAACATCACACCAGAGTTGATATAACTGAGGTTTATTGGGCTAAGTACAGCATACAGGCTTCTTTTCCTGAAGGCAGTACCCCAGGCTTGAGGCCTTGAGCACCCCTCCTCAACATACCTTACCCCCTAACA
The DNA here is from genome assembly GCF_040206685.1 of Ascaphus truei. NCBI lineage: Eukaryota > Metazoa > Chordata > Amphibia > Anura > Ascaphidae > Ascaphus > Ascaphus truei. Next base: position 181,746,154 of record NC_134485.1, read on the forward strand.
GGTTAAGGCCCCAGGCCCCTCCTATCCAGGAGAGGCTTACTGCTGCGTCCTCATAGCAGGGAGTGCAGCACAGAACTAACTCCCAAAAACACTTACTCTAAACTCTAGATGGAAACCCCCTCCTTTCCAGAAGAGTGGCTTGTAAGATGGCCTCCTATAAGTCATAGCCCCCCACCCCCTTGTAATACCAGGATACTCCTGAACTTTATTAGGTAGCACACATATAACAATACAACCATGCCCACTCTTTACTGGGACTTACAGTGCTAGAGGGGCCAGATAATTAGTAGCCTAAGGAGGCTTAGCTACACATAGAAAACACAGTTCTTCATTAAAGCTACTGAAAGAGAGGGTATTTATTGCAAAGAGAATCCACATTGATCTGTATGTTGAAGTCCAATCTCAATTGCCTTGTCAAATACCAATATTATCATGTTCAATGCCAGAGATTCTAAAATGTTTAGGAGATCATTGGTGACTCATTGAAATGTTTAGCAATTTAAATTCATTAATCATTCTTCAAAATTGCATTCACATGTTCTATTGCCCTGAATTTAAATTGTCTTCTGGTTTTTCCTACATACTGTAGATCAAGTTACAAGGACATACTGCAACATAATTAAGACCTATTTATTTGCAATAAAAAGCTTTAACAGTATACTTTTTAAATTTGCATCGGGTCCATTACATATACACCACAGGGAAAATTCCCTTTAGGAATATTTTTATGATTGCCTAACCATCAAGTATCTGAAGGCGTCTTACCAAAATGACTTAAAAAGAATGTCTTTGAGATATGTAGACTGTGTACCTATCATTTGTGTATAATCACGTAAGACTGCCTTCAGATCCTAAATAACCCTGTTTATCTAATATCCTACACAAGTCATTCCAATGTGTTAAATAACCTGTGATGAATCTTATAAGACCTCATCGAAAATAGAAGATCAGAACATGAAATGTTTTGCTTGCAATTAACCTCTATTAATAGATTAATTTGATCAGCCTCTAGCTTTAAGTCGCTGTGTCATCTCTCGTAATCTTATTTCAAAAGTCTGGACATCACTACAATTTCTCTTGAATTGCAGGAATTGTCTGATTGGTGTAACTTTAATCAAAGAGGACATTTATTGACTTTTAGCATATGTAGCCCTCTTTCCCCCTTACTAAAGAGACTACCGGTACTGCCGTTACCTGTTGGCTCACAGAAGGCCGGAGCCTCTGCCACTGGGAGCCTAGGGTGCATGGATATCCATCTCGATGCAGCGCCTCCACCTGAAAGGAATCCTGACGCAGCAGGATAAGCCCCTCCCAGGAACAATATCAGTAATACACACACACACACGTCTGTATATATAATAACAACCTTTACTATACACCATCAACAGTACCCTGTACCACACAGTATAACAACCCCCAACTCAGTACACCAATGAGTGTCCCCAAAGTACATTAGGTGCTAGGCACCAATACCATGATGTCCTTTTCCGCAATGTTCAGGCCCACCCAAAAGTGTAGGAAGTAGTGCTACCCCGTGAGTTGTTGGTGCACTTTGTGAGGTACCTGCCGAGTACTCCAGTACTCAGTGCGGCCGACTTAACGATGGGGATCCGCTGATCCAGCGATGTCACCGTCCACGATGGCGTCCACCTCGGCGCTGGGTGGTCTCCGGTAGGAGGGTCCCACCTTTAAGAGTCTGTGTTTATAGGTGGTCTGATCCCAGACCAAAGGGAGAAATCACCGCGCGGCTTCTTCCTCTGTGTCCTTGACACTACCCAGTAAATGGGGAAGCGTCTCTATGTAGGGCCTTCCCTGAAGCAACAACAAGCTCACTTGAGTGGGGCATACCTGGGACCCTGGCCTAATCTGAGTGCCACTGACACTCAGACCCTACGTTCCCCTTCTCTGTTCTGGCTCCTTCTGGCGTGGTCCCACTCAGCGCGCCAAATGTATCTATCTCGCTGCCAAGATCCTAGCAACCCTATTGGCTGTGGTGCATCACCTGACTAATAGCCCCTGGAGCTGCTGGGAGCTGTAGTTCCCTTGCGGAGCCCTGGGTGTAATGTCCGCCGCTATGCTGACTCCTGCGCATGCGCGAGGTGGAACAAGATGGCCGCCACACCTGACGAAGGATTCAATTATCCGAAACACGCATTGTGTGTGCAGATACCTGGACCAGAAGTTGTGTGTCTACTCGAGGACACCATAGCTTGCGCCTGCACTGACAGTGAACAGTCCTGTAGACCGGACGCGGCGAACAGGAGCACACTGCACCGGAGAGCGGGAGGTTAACGTCGGCGTCCCTGAGCAGTTTTTTTAGCGAATTGTTGTCTAACATTCTTTGCCAAATAAACTTATTTTTATTCATCTGTGTGGCGCGGTCTTCCACAACAGGCGCCATGAGTGGTCTATCCATGATGTACAGAGGGAGAAGGAGCATGACTGACTAGCAAGAAGGAGAGAAAGAAAATAAAGATACCAATAGTACTACCCAGTACCACACAGGCCCGTGTGAGTACATATTGCGTTATACTCTTATCACTGTTTAACTGTTTTTTGTAATTTTCTTACTGAACACATCAATAGTCCGGAGTATCTCCCAGAAAACACAGAAAGTGGTAGATAAACACTGCACTCACAATTTTTTATGGTGATGGAAGATTCTGCAGGAACAAAATGTCAGCTTCCTTCAATATTGAGTAAATTTCAGTTATTCTTAAGTTCAGCTGAGGTTTTTTTTCTGGTGAGCCTTGATATTCTATACTAAATACAAATATACACACACACATGATTATTATGCAGTGCACATAGGGACATATTTTCAAGTCAATGGGCTGCAAGTTGTCTTCCACTGCTAGAAGGTGTCATATGAAAGGACTGTTAAATAAATATAGGCCTGTACCTATTTACGGTATGTTGTAAGAGACTGCTCTGTGATGCAGATCTATTCAGGGGATGAACTGTCCATAACTGTGCAGTGGATGAACAGACCTAATAAAAGTAGTGGTTCTGTATGTGACATGTTTTACATTTATTTACCATTGGGGTTAATGGCAAATAAATGGGGTACCATTGGGGTAAAGCTATTCTAATCCATAACACAATATTTATGCTTATAAAGTAGAAAGGGTTATACAAAGTGGTCTTTAAATAGGCAGTAGAACCAATAGTTTGTGACTAGAAATACATTTTTAGTACTGATACTATTGGATAGTAAATAAAACAAGTAGTGGTCACCCCATGAACGCTCAATGATGAGAAAGGGACGGCGCTGTCATGCTGTTAACATGCTGGTGCCAGTAGGTGCAATAATAGTGGCTACATTATTATTGTTTATTTGTAAAGCACCAACATATGCCGCAGCGCGGTACAGTGGGGGAACAGAGTGACATCAATTGCATAAACAGAATGACAATCAAGCACAAACAGATACAGAAGGTAATGAGGACCCTGCTGCTGAGAGCTTTCAATCTAGAGGGAATAAGGGGTAATGTAGAAACAAAAGATAAAGTGGCGGCACATTGTGGAATTGGAGTGTGCCTCAGGCTGGGGTATGGTTCAGCCGCACCGCTGGATCTATTGAGCTTTAGTGGTGTGGATTTTAGGGGGTGTTAGATAGCATGGAGTTTGGTTCAGCCGCTCTGCTGTTACCAATATGGTTGGGAGGTGGATGTTAGGAGAATGCCAAATAGGCTTCCTTCAAAAGGTGATTTTGAGAGTTTTTAAATGTTTAAAAGCTGAACGAAGAGTCTTTTTGTACGTGGTAGGGAATTCCAGAGAGAGGGGGCAGCACCAGAGGACTCTTAGAGATGGGATGTGAAGGGACATAATAAGACAGGAGGAGAGGTGGATGTCGTGGGAAGAACATAGGGTGCGTTTAGGGATTGTTTGTGGGATGAGGGCTGAGATGTAAGGTGGGGTCAGTGTCATTGAAAGCTTTGCAAGTCAGAACTAGGGTTTAAAATGTCATTCTAGATCATATGGGAAGCCAGTGTAGGGATTTGCATAGTGGAGCAGCAGAAGGGGAGAAGTACAACTGTAAATGGCCATCTTAGCATGCAGACTGTACCACACATTTTGACAAATTGTATTCTGCGAGAAACAGAATGACAGCACTCAAAAGTATGTATCCTCTATTGGACCATAATGTGAGAGGTACTGAGAAAGTTTATGATTTACCTCAACTGATTAGCTCCTTGGGGCATTGTCAGACTAGATGGGCAGATTTTTTTTTTCCCAACATGTTTTTGTATTAGTATCATTTGCTATTTTGTACACACACACACACACAGAATATGCTGTACTTATAAATAATGATGCGCTTATTCATAATAGTAATAATTATTATGTACTCTCACATGTCTCCAGTAGACTCACAGTCAAACATGCTCAGATACATAATGTACACCTCCCCATTTGTAAATGATTTGACATTTTACTAGTGCCCTGTAATTTCCATTATACAATGCTATAAATGAGGATTTCAGTCAAAAGCGAAGAGATATAGATGACAGCCGGTGCTAATGAAATAACATTTTAGAATACGGCCAGTTACAGCAGGTGAGGATGTTCCTGTAGAGAAGAAAAGTTGTTAGTGAAAATAAGTGTCACAGCAGTAGAGAAAGATTGACTTCCACTTCGTGCAGTGAAGTGATTTAGAATTTTGATCTCTCAGATATGCCTTCAAGGGAAAAATATATAAGTTTCAGTCTCTCAATATATAATAGTTTTTTTATTGTTCAACAAGGCTTTATTTTTACATTGTGCGCTGTGCAGAAACCTGAAGAAAAGTAATAAAATGGTGAATCATACCAAAGTCTCTTTTGTGAAAAATGTCCTTCTTAATAATATGACATTTTTAGACAAGTGTTGCTGCTTCCAATTTATCCTATAACCATAGGTACCTATATGCCGTTTGTCAGATTAATTTCCTAGCTTTCTGGGTATGAAATGCTGTCAATGTATTTAATTGCTAACTTCTCTTAGTACAGTATATACTAAACACAGACCCGTTTTTTGTACTTCGTAACACATTTGTTGCAGGAATACAGCGCATTGCACTTTCATATGACGTGGGCCCCTAGCTAAACAGTTCTCTCGCATCAATCATTGCCATTGTTTGGAAAAAATATATTACTGGATTAACAAATGCAACTAAAACATGTATTGTGTGTAAGTGCTTGTTCCTTGTTCAAGGACACCATGGAATGTCAGGAAGAGGCTTCTTTTTATTAATGCTTTGTACAGGTCCTATGCTATTTATGTGTTCAATAGAATTTGAAGCACCTGAGTCATTCCTAACAGCATTGTGCTTGTTTCTCATTTGTACTTTTGTACTGATATTTGAACATAGAGATGACAGACTGATAAATGATGTAAATTTCACCACTGCTCCACAAGGAAATATTCTTTTAGAGAGGATTATTGTTTCAGCAAATAAAAAGAATAAACAAAATGGGATGCAGATGTGTTGGTTTTGGGAGATATGGCACATGCTTCTATGTTTTAAAGCAGAGAAATTTATATATATATATTTTTTTTTTTTTTCACATATTTTTAAAATAAGGCATATTTATTTGCTTTCCACAGTAATATATTCTCTACTTGTAGATAGCAATTATGGGATCATATGCCAGACATATCTCCTAGCTACAATGATGATACAAAACAGTAGCACAAGATATATCAACTAAAACCCCATTATTTTTATTGGAATTTCTCCCTCGGATAAAATGGCTGCTGTTTTAGCACCAGGGAGCTTTGGTACTATATGTACCCTTTTCAAAACAATATATCTTGTGGTGCGTGCTAAAGCCACAAAAAGCTATACCTTAAAAACTATTACATTCCTCATAAACTACATAAACTATTTCTGTTGTAGTTGTGGGTGTTTTTCTGTGTTCCCTGTGGAACATTTTTACGCCCACATTTTCTATGCCAAAAGGTCCATCCAAATTGTACTTGTTCCCAGTTGGTCTCCTCCCTCTGCACCTATGATGAGACATTCTGGGCTCTTCCATTCTACCCCCTACTCTACTGTACATGTTCTCAAGGTGGACCTTCTACGGTCAAAGCTACTAACCTTGCCAATAGTGTTGTGCCTATTTATTGAACTGCTGCTGGGGTGTCTGCTGTTCTCTGATGTACAGCAAATAAACACAAAATGGTGTAATGTGGCATTATAGTTGTTGCACAGTTTGGGAACATATTGGAGAAAATGGGGAGAATCATAACCATGTGTTTCCTTACTTTACGTGCTTGATGAAGACCTATCATGTTACTTTTACATAGTTGTTTGTAATTAATCCTTATTGACAATACATTTGCTTATTTATAATAAACATTGTTCTTAAAATGAAATACTTTAAAGGAGGAGTCCAATTTAAATGTCCTTTTTTCCACATTTAAATTTTACTTACTTTGATAGATCTTTACTTGCTCTTCCATTTTTTTTTTAATCTGGTGTTCCATTCAGGAGATATGTGATTGAAATAATGTGTCTGGTAGGTTTAAAAAATAATTAAATAAATAGGACATGCACGGGGGGGGGGGGGGGGCAAGATACTAACATTGGAAGAGCTAAACTCATATAGGCTTCGGGAGGATTGCTGCTTTAAATATATTTGTGCAGTCTAGTGCCCCTGGCTATACCGTTTTCTTTTGTCCTAACATTATAAGTCCTAATAGGAACAGGCAGTGTTGGGGTTAAACTCCTGCACAGACACCTAGCATATTAGTTGCAGACTGGATAGGATACAATGTTATCCTATCCAGGTGCAGGCCTAACGGCAGTTAGGAGTGTCATGCCTGGAATGGTACTGACTGGAACACATGCCAGTGGTGCGATGCCTGTCAGTACCCGAACCTGCCCTGTTATGGGGCAGGGTTACAAACCCCTGCAAGCCCTGCAAGATGGAGGCACTTTCCTGGAAGATCTGAGCTAAGAACCTGTCCTGTTGAACCTCCCTATACCATCTAAAGAACACTCCATCTGCTGTGAGCCTACAGGTATGCACAGCCACACTGGGAACATGTGGCACTTATCCCAGAAGAGCAGGTCCCCCGTAGGAGGGGACGGGGAGGGGGGGGGGGTGTTGGATAAGGGTGCTACATTTGTTTCAATGTATTCCTTCATTTATGGCCTTATTCATGTAACTGCAAAGTGGATATTCAAGTCAGTGGTAGTTCAAGTCAGTGGCTCGTAGGCCTAGATACATCAAACTCCATTAAAACGGAGTCAATATTCAGTAGATCCTCCTGTGTATGAAGGCGTCATGTATATTGGTGTTAACGTCCATTTAATTTAATTGTAGTGAACACTGGAACGGGTGTGATAACCTTTATGTAGACTTGATGCATGTGTCCCATAGTTCGATGATTGAAATAAAGTTTGACACATTGCATCATGTTGACAACCTGATGAATCCAATTTAAATTCAAACAGAATTATGTGTATCTTTTGAATTATAACTAGTGTTAGTAACTATAATTGTTAGTGTAATAATATTTATAATAGCCATGCCATGGAAATAATACAGTTTATTAACCTACACAGTATACAATAAAATATCCGTGCAGCATCTAATACATTGTTGGTCAATACATAGCAACTTCATTCTGTGCCAACAATATAAAAAGACATTTTATTATTCACACACGTAGATCTTGACGCTTTGGTGGGGGGGGGGGGGAGGCACATAGAAACATAATTTTTTAGTACGTACTATCTGCATATCTGTATACCTAGTGCTGGCCATTTCTGTGTGCCAAAAACAAGAAAAACAGACTATGCCGATGGTGCAGATTCAGAAACTTCAGGTTAGTACAAAAGGTCCAAACATGCAAACCTAGCATTTCTGTGCTTCAATTTAGCATCAGAAAAGCTGTTTGCGACGCTTACTGTAGGATTCTGAGACATGGAAAAACAAAAATAAATCACCATAACAAAATTAAAACTAACAGAAACAAACAGACTTGCATACTGCTAGGTACCATAAGATTAAATAAGGGAAATTTACACTGGCGACACACTTTATTCGAGCTCGGCTAGTCCCACGAATTCGGGTATACCCGGGTGTATTGAGGTTTGTGACTGTTTTCTGCCCGAGTGCATTGGGTTATTTTCCAGGCAGGGATTGAAGCATTTTATTCCCGCTGGCTGCAATACTGCACAGTATATATATATATATATATACTGCATTACAATTCATGAATTTATGCCATCTGGTAGACACGCGAAGCATTGCAGCCTATTAAATCCTAATCATTATAATTTAACAGATCAGCCGCCCGTCAGCCAGGCATGAACCCAGGCTGGGAAGGCAAACGCAACGGGGCTTGTCAGAGGTGAGGAGCGGCGCATTCCAGGTATCTGCCAGGTACATACTGGGTATTTGCTCTAATAAAGTGTGTCGGTGCAGTAGGTGGAGAGTACGTAGAGCAAATTCATCAGGGGTTGTTGCATGTAGCTGGAGCCAGCTCTGCGGTGCGTTGGCAGCAGAGAGTCCAGGCTGGAGCATGCAGGTGGGGCAGTCTGGCGATCCCAGGTCGGGGCAGGCAGCAAACAGAAGAATGGTCAATCAAGCCAAAGGTCAGAGCAGGGAGCAGGCAGCAGTGAAAGAGGTCTAGCCAGATTCAGTACCAGGTGTTGGGAATAATCATCAGGGAGCTTCCAAGTAGTAGTGGAACAGGATTACCTGCCTCCAGGCAAGCAAACTTGTTGTGAAGCAAAGGACAGGGCTGGTGCCTTCTTATAGGCCATGAAAAGTTATGTGATGCAATCAGCACAGCTGACTGCTAAGGGGCTGACAGGTAGTGACTTTTTTGACTCCCACTACACATTTGCCCTATGACTGCAGTGCATATATGCAGGGCACGTGCAGGAAATTCCTGTAAAATGATGAGGCTGAGAAGATACCTAAATAAACCAGTTAATGGGCTGAGCTTGGGAGGAAAGTATATGGCCAGGGTCGGCTGGGAATATTGCGGGACTCGGTGCAGACATGTAGGGCGGAGCCTTTACCTTTTCCTTCCTGCAGGGTCCCTCATCATGGCGCCTCGACGTCACATGCCGTCGCATTGCCATGACGACATGATGTCCCATTATCATGGCAACGCAACGCCATTTGACATCACGGCTGCATGATGAGGGCCCCAGCAGGAAGTGATGGGGAGGAGAAGGTAAAAGTATTATACAGGCCTCACGCTCTGCACCAGCAATCAGTTTAATTGTTGTGGGGAAGAGCGCAGGGCCTCTGTAACCGCGGGGCTCGGTGCAGTGGCGTCGATAGCACCGCCATCAAGCCGGAACTGGATGAGGCATAGTGGCAACCAAACAAACATCTTTAACATGCTCTTTATCTGAGAAAGTACTGTCTGGCGTTGAATCAAGTAAGAGCCCTCTAAAGTGTCCAAGGAACAGATTTACAGTAAAACCATTTACTGCTTATAGTGTTATAAAGTTGCCCATTTAGGACTAGATCCACAAAACGTTGTTAAAACAGGAACAAATGTTATGTTTACTGTACTAGCATTATATGCTCAAAGCTAATTATATGCAAAAACATGAACATAATGTCACATTATTGGCGTTACACTTATCCAGACAAGAGAGAGGAGAGAGAAGTAATGCCAGGAAATAATGCTATTTTGTTTAAATGTTGCTTAACTGATGCTTCTTCTCTTCCAAATTTTATAAAGAATTCAGAAATATCTTGGGTATTTTGAAATAGTATTTTAACAGAATTGTCAGATAAGTGGGAATTCAGCTGCTTTTCTACTACTGTTGACATTTCATTTTAAGTACCAATCAAGAATACGTTGTGAATCCATTTGTGTTAGGTAGTGTCAATAGCTCCAAAATATTACTTATTTTAAAATGCATTGATGTGGCGCTGAATTACATTTTTAACCTCCTGCTTTCTCGTTTGACGATTATTTGCACACAGATTGCCAACATATCAAGCACATTATTGTTCACTCTTTGCATCCACAGCGCATGTTTTTGTGCAAAGCCAATGACTTTGTAACTTGTTTTTAGAATCGTCATATCTGGACCTTGCCTAGATTTAAGACAAGAAGATAGAAGATCGATGCCAGCGCGGCTCCTATAGATGTCAGACTCACCAGGTAGGATTGTAAAATCAATTTATTAAACTACATAAAACAGATACTAACAAGACATGACTAGGAGACCAACTCCCACGCGTTTCGGGCAAGTTTGCCCTTTCTCAAGGAGTGTAACAAGCATGAAGGGAGGGTGTTATTTATACCTCCCTTCTACTAATTGACTAATGTGTTGCACCTAATTGGAAAATTATGCAAATTTCAACACATTGGACTCAAAGTCGTTAGTCACATATATATATACAAATATAATAAAATAGTTTGATATGCAGACTATGGTATAATTATCATAGTACAATAGTCTGCAATGGTATAATACCTTAAATCATAATATGTATGAATTCTACATATGTAGTGTCCACAAATTACATAGAAAAATACATGTGGAAACATCATTGTTGATTATTAAGTAAGTATATAATGCTAACCAATCAAAACCACTTGATTAGGGCAAGGCATACATTATGTACATATATACATATATATATATATATATATATATATATATATATATATATATATATATATGTATATGTATATATATATAAATATCTCTCTATACAGGATATCACCTTACAAATGCTCCGCATAAATGACAAATACAGATACAACAGTAGAAGTATAATGAATATATAATTCCATTAATATATTGTATAATGCTTATGATGTTGGAAAGAAAGAACACAGGGAAGGAAGGGAGCACAGGGGAGGGGGGGGCAGGGGAGGTGGTGGTTGGAGTGGTAAGGGAGGGGTGTGTGGGAGGGGGGGGGATTGTGTGAGGGTTGTAAGGAAGGAACATGGAATACAGTAATACCCATTAGTAACCCTAGTGTAAGATCACAGAAAAACCTTCAGGTCCCATTCTGTATTGAGGCCTTTAGGTATTTATGTGTCGATGGTGAAGATCTAGAACGTTTCACGTTGGTAAAGAGCCCTGGATCGATCTCCACCTCGTTTGTGGGGTCTAATATGTTCAAGAATTACACATTTTACATTTCTGAGACTACCTGACTGGCATTCCATAAAGTGATTAGACATGGGACGTGTAATGTCCAAATTATTAATATGTCTAATATGTTCTAACATCCTTATTTTAAATAAGCGGGTTGTTAGACCCACATATCGTTTATTGCATCCGCAGGTGATCATGTATATTACATGATCCGTGTTACACGTCACAAATTAAAGGATTCTGTATTCTTTAGTTTGTTCAGTGTTAGTGAAACTTTTACATTTTTGGACATATTGACATATTTTACATTTCCCGCATTTAAAACACCCTATTAGATCTGGGAATAGCATGTTTTTGTTGTATTTGTTCTTGTCTGAGATCATACTTGGTGAAACTAGGCTGCCCAGTGTGTTGTCTTTTTGAAAGACAAATGTTGGGTCCATAGATACCATGTCCTTTAAGAGAACATCTGTATTGAGAATGGCCCAGTGTTTCCTAATTATTGATTTGATGTTCATAGCTTGACGGCTATATGAGTGATAAAGAATGGTGGTTCACATTGATTTATGTCATTCTGTTTAAATGTATTGTTCTGTTTTGTATGAGCAAAGCTGGAGAGATCAGTATTGATAAGATCATCCCTAGGTTTATTTCTGGCCTTAGTATATGCCCATTGCACTGATAGTGGGTCATAGCCTCTATCTAAAAATCTTTTAATGAGATCATAGGAACTATTGTCAAAGTGTTCCATCGTAGAACAGTTCCTACGTAAATGAAGGAACTGTCCATAGGGTAATCCTTTTAGTAGATTTGGGCTATGGCAACTAGATGCGTGCAAAAGTGTATTCCTAGAGTTGGGCTTCCGGTATATGTTGGTATATACTCGACTATCCATACCTACATACAGACACAAGTCCAAGAATTGTATGCGGTGATGGTGAAAGTGATATGTGAATGACAGATTATAAGTGTTGGTGTTGAGATAAGTGAAGAAGGCATACAGTTGTGAGACTGTGTCAGACCAAACTATAATGAGATAATCTATATAACGGTGATATGTGATAATGTGATGTCGATAGGGGTTCCTATCTCCAAACACATGGGTATTTTCCCACCACCCCATGAAGAGATTGGCATAGGAAGGCGCAAATGATGATCCCATGGCGGTCCCACATGTTTGGAGATAGAAACCCCCATCCAACATAAAATAATTGTGAGTGAGGAGGAATCTGATGGCATTCAGCAAAAAGGTGATCTGAGCTGGAGCAAGTGTGGCATCAGATTCCAAAAAGTGTCGTGCAGCAGGTAGACCATGTTCATGTGAAATAATAGTGTAAAGCGAAGACACATCTAACGTGACCCAAAGATGTGATGGTGACCAAGTAAAATCAGAAAAACTAGATAAAACGTGTGAGGTGTCTAAAAGGTAGGAAGGAAGTGAAGTGACTAGAGGTTGAAGAAAGTGATTAACGTATTGTGAAAAGTGCTCCCCCAGTGAACCAATACTAGAAACAATGGGTCTACCTGTGCGGTGGAGAAGGGACTTGTGAACTTTAGGGAGGTGATGGAATATGGGTAGAACCGGGTGAGTACTATGTAGATATTCATATTCTTGTACAGAGAGTACTTGAAGGATCCTGCCAAACTCTAATAGTTCATATAATTCCAATAGGAAACCCTGAGTTGGATCCATACTGTATGTAACTTGGTATAGGATTTGTCATCATGGAGTTGGCGTAAGGCCTCTTCTACATAGTAAGCATAGTCTAGGACCACCACTGCTCCCCCTTTATCGGCATTCTTAACCACAATAAGATTATTTTCTTTTAAAGATTGAATAGCTTGTCTTTGTGTGAAGTTCAGATTGTTTGAACTATGAACAACATTTTTGGTTGTGGTAATACCTTGGGAGAGCAGTAGTAGATCCCGTTCCACGGCTGATTGAAACACATTGATTGCATGACCTGTGAAATACATGGGATGAAACTTAGATTTGTTTTTGAAACCTGACGATTGGCTACCCAGAAAGTTTTGTGAATCATATCCAGTCTCTGGTTGATCATTCAACAGCTCTAGCAAGTCCTGTATATGACAATTATCACGAAATGTGAACTGCTTCTTAATATCAAAAATTGGAATTGGACATGGTTCTTCATTATTTGATATTACGTTGTGGACATTGGGTCTCATGGATACTGTCTGTAGATCACCATGGTTAGGTATAGGTATTGAACTGTCTTTGTGCTTGAAAAAACTTTTGAGAGTTAACTTCCTAGTGAACCGGTGAAGATCCACTATAGTGGAGAATAAATCAAAATTTCTATCCGGTGCAAATGTAAGTCCCAAATTCAACACACTCAGTTCAGATTGTGACAGTGTGTATTTAGAGATATTTAGAATGTTTGTGTCTTCTAATTTCAGTGCCTCATCTTTTTTGCAGGGGCCACCCACCAGCTTATTCCTGGATCTTCTTCTCCGTCTGTGTCGTTTTTTGACTGCTGGCGTCCAGATGTATTCATGGCATATGTCTGTGTTCTCCGTGGTAGAAGAATTTCTTCACTGGAAGATGCTCCGGATTCAGTACCTGAGAAGGACACACTTGGAGGGATATGTTCAGAGTCTGAAATATCTGATTCTATATTTTTTCCTGTGTGTGCATCTGATTTTGAATTTTTCCTGAGTATTGATTTGGGTTTAGAAGTAATTTTCTTATTACTATTGTGATTCATATTCTGTGGATTTTTCTTAAAGGTTGTTTTGCTCGTATGTGGTTTCTGCCAAAGATAAATTTGTTTTTTTCTGATAATCAATTTTGTCCCTTTCATATTTGGTTTGTTTGGCCAGCATTATACTTTTTTCTAGATTTTTAATTCTCTGTGATAGTAATTTGTCCATATCTTTGAACCGGTCTATATGGGTGAAAGCCTGCAATTGAGATTGTAGATCTATAACATGCTTGTGTGAAGTGATTTTCTTTTTGGATTTGTGTTGAATAATTAATTCAATTAATTTAAAGGAACACTGGTCCAAAATTAGGTTCCATTGTTTCTCAAATTCGTGTGTTACAAATCCAAACGATGGAGCTTTTGTCATTCGGAGACCTCCAAAATTCTCCAGTGTAACAATGTCCCACCATAATTTTAAATCATGCGATATACATTTTTCTAAACGAAAAAATTGCGCTTTAAGATCTTGTATATCCTCACATAGAATATTACAGTCCTGATCAAAAAAAGACTCAGCTTTTTTGGTGCTAGCTGCCAAATTAAAACAATTAAAGGCAAAATGAGAATTTAAATCTTGTGGAGACACTGTAGGTATATCCATACTGAATAATTTTCAAAGTATAATGTGATGTCAATTGAGTATTGAGTCCAGCAACAGTGTAGAAGAACAAGGAGTCAAAAAAGAAACACTTAAAAGTATCATATCGATGAAATAAAATCCAGGGTTAATATTACCTGCTGGAACACTGGTGAGTCTGTGAAGATAGATAATATAAGTATCCAGGTGTAAATCCAAGTCCAGGCGGTGTGGATATGCAGACCAAGAAGAACTGACTGGCGACTCCAGGATAAACACCTTATGGCTATTAGCCTGTATATGGTTGATAAGTAGGGCAAGGAAAAAAGTCTAATGGATGTATGGGGTTGCGGCTGTGTGCAGTCCCGTTCTCAATCTATGGCGAGCGGCTGCAGATGCGACAGCTAACGGATGGAGTGGATACTCACGATGGTCCGTCCCCTCTGCTCACGACTGCACTTTCCCCTCCAGGGGTGAAGGACGTACTTCACTTGCGCAGCCACGATTCAGATGTAGACAAGAAGATAGAAGATCGATGCCAGCAGACTCACCAGGTAGGATGGTAAAATCAATGTATTAAACTACATAAAGCAGATACTAACAAGACATGACTAGAAGACCTCCTCCCACGCGTTTCAGGCAAGTTTGCCCTTTCTCAAGGAGTGTAACAAGCATGAAGGGAGGGTGTTATTTATACCTCCCTTCTACTAATTGACTAATGTGTTGCACCTAATTGGAAAATTATGCAAATTTCAACACATTGGACTCAAACTCGTTAGTCACATATATATATACAAATATAATAAAATAGTTTGATATGCAGACTATGGTATAATTATCATAGTACAATAGTCTGCAATGGTATAATACCTTAAATCATAATATGTATGAATTCTACATATGTAGTGTCCACAAATTACATAGAAAAATACATGTGGAAACATCATTGTTGATTATTAAGTAAGTATATAATGCTAACCAATCAAAATCACTTGATTAGGGCAAGGCATACATTTTGTACATATATATCTATATATATATATATATATATATATATATATATATATATATATATATATATATATATATATAGATATATAGATATATATGTATATATATATATATAAATATCTCTATACAGGATATCACCTTACAAATGCTCCACATAAATGACAAATACAGATACAACAGTAGAAGTATAATGAATATATAATTCCATTAATATATTGTATAATGCTTATGATGTTGGAAAGAAAGAACACAGGGAAGGAAGGGAGCACAGGGGAGGGGGGGGCAGGGGAGGTGGTGGTTGGAGTGGTAAGGGAGGGGTGTGTGGGAGGGGGGGGGATTGTGTGAGGGTTGTAAGGAAGGAACATGGAATACAGTAATACCCATTAGTAACCCTAGTGTAAGATCACAGAAAAACCTTCAGGTCCCATTCTGTATTGAGGCCTTTAGGTATTTATGTGTCGATGGTGAAGATCTAGAACGTTTCACGTTGGTAAAGAGCCCTGGATCGATCTCCACCTCGTTTGTGGGGTCTAATAAAAGAACACAGGGAAGGAAGGGAGCACAGGGGAGGGGGGGGCAGGGGAGGTGGTGGTTGGAGTGGTAAGGGAGGGGTGTGTGGGAGGGGGGGGGAGTGTGTGAGGGTTGTAAGGAAGGAACATGGAATACAGTAATACCCATTAGTAACCCTAGTGTAAGATCACAGAAAAACCTTCAGGTCCCATTCTGTATTGAGGCCTTTAGGTATTTATGTGTCGATGGTGAAGATCTAGAACGTTTCACGTTGGTAAAGAGCCCTGGATCGATCTCCACCTCGTTTGTGGGGTCTAATATGTTCAAGAATTACACATTTTACATTTCTGAGACTACCTGACTGGCATTCCATAAAGTGATTAGACATGGGACGTGTAATGTCCAAATTATTAATATGTCTAATATGTTCTAACATCCTTATTTTCAATAAGCGGGTTGTTAGACCCACATATCGTTTATTGCATCCGCAGGTGATCATGTATATTACATGATCCGTGTTACACGTCACAAATGAAAGGATTCTGTATTCTTTAGTTTGTTCAGTGTTAGTGAAACTTTTACATTTTTGGACATATTGACATATTTTACATTTCCCGCATTTAAAACACCCTATTAGATCTGGGAATAGCATGTTTTTGTTGTATTTGTTCTTGTCTGAGATCATGCTTGGTGAAACTAGGCTGCCCAGTGTGTGTGCTTTTTGAAAGACAAATGTTGGGTCCATAGATACCATGTCCTTTAAGAGAACATCTGTATTGAGAATGGCCCAGTGTTTCCTAATTATTGATTTGATGTTCATAGCTTGACGGCTATATGAGTGATAAAGAATGGTGGTTCACATTGATTTATGTCATTCTGTTTAAATGTATTGTTCTGTTTTGTATGAGCAAAGCTGGAGAGATCAGTATTGATAAGATCATCCCTAGGTTTATTTCTGGCCTTAGTATATGCCCATTGCACTGATAGTGGGTCATAGCCTCTATCTAAAAATCTTTTAATGAGATCATAGGAACTATTGTCAAAGTGTTCCATCGTAGAACAGTTCCTACGTAAATGAAGGAACTGTCCATAGGGTAATCCTTTAAGTAGATTTGGGCTATGGCAACTAGATGCGTGCAAAAGTGTATTCCTAGAGTTGGGCTTCCGGTATATGTTGGTATATACTCGACTATCCATACCTACATACAGACACAAGTCCAAGAATTGTATGCGGTGATGGTGAAAGTGATATGTGAATGACAGATTATAAGTGTTGGTGTTGAGATAAGTGAAGAAGGCATACAGTTGTGAGACTGTGTCAGACCAAACTATAATGAGATAATCTATATAACGGTGATATGTGATAATGTGATGTCGATAGGGGTTCCTATCTCCAAACACATGGGTATTTTCCCACCACCCCATGAAGAGATTGGCATAGGAAGGCGCAAATGATGATCCCATGGCGGTCCCACATGTTTGGAGATAGAAACCCCCATCCAACATAAAATAATTGTGAGTGAGGAGGAATCTGATGGCATTCAGCAAAAAGGTGATCTGAGCTGGAGCAAGTGTGGCATCAGATTCCAAAAAGTGTCGTGCAGCAGGTAGACCATGTTCATGTGAAATAATAGTGTAAAGCGAAGACACATCTAACGTGACCCAAAGATGTGATGGTGACCAAGTAAAATCAGAAAAACTAGATAAAACGTGTGAGGTGTCTAAAAGGTAGGAAGGAAGTGAAGTGACTAGAGGTTGAAGAAAGTGATTAACGTATTGTGAAAAGTGCTCCCCCAGTGAACCAATACTAGAAACAATGGGTCTACCTGTGCGGTGGAGAAGGGACTTGTGAACTTTAGGGAGGTGATGGAATATGGGTAGAACCGGGTGAGTACTATGTAGATATTCATATTCTTGTACAGAGAGTACTTGAAGGATCCTGCCAAACTCTAATAGTTCATATAATTCCAATAGGAAACCCTGAGTTGGATCCATACTGTATGTAACTTGGTATAGGATTTGTCATCATGGAGTTGGCGTAAGGCCTCTTCTACATAGTAAGCATAGTCTAGGACCACCACTGCTCCCCCTTTATCGGCATTCTTAACCACAATAAGATTATTTTCTTTTAAAGATTGAATAGCTTGTCTTTGTGTGAAGTTCAGATTGTTTGAACTAAGAACAACATTTTTGGTTGTGGTAATACCTTGGGAGAGCAGTAGTAGATCCCGTTCCACGGCTGATTGAAACACATTGATTGCATGACCTGTGAAATACATGGGATGAAACTTAGATTTGTTTTTGAAACCTGACGATTGGCTACCCAGAAAGTTTTGTGAATCATATCCAGTCTCTGGTTGATCATTCAACAGCTCTAGCAAGTCCTGTATATGACAATTATCACGAAATGTGAACTGCTTCTTAATATCAAAAATTGGAATTGGACATGGTTCTTCATTATTTGATATTACGTTGTGGACATTGGGTCTCATGGATACTGTCTGTAGATCACCATGGTTAGGTATAGGTATTGAACTGTCTTTGTGCTTGAAAAAACTTTTGAGAGTTAACTTCCTAGTGAACCGGTGAAGATCCACTATAGTGGAGAATAAATCAAAATTTCTATCCGGTGCAAATGTAAGTCCCAAATTCAACACACTCAGTTCAGATTGTGACAGTGTGTATTTAGAGATATTTAGAATGTTTGTGTCTTCTAATTTCAGTGCCTCATCTTTTTTGCAGGGGCCACCCACCAGCTTATTCCTGGATCTTCTTCTCCGTCTGTGTCGTTTTTTGACTGCTGGCGTCCAGATGTATTCATGGCATATGTCTGTGTTCTCCGTGGTAGAAGAATTTCTTCATTGGAAGATGCTCCGGATTCAGTACCTGAGAAGGACACACTTGGAGGGATATGTTCAGAGTCTGAAATATCTGATTCTATATTTTTTCCTGTGTGTGCATCTGATTTTGAATTTTTCCTGAGTATTGATTTGGGTTTAGAAGTAATTTTCTTATTACTATTGTGATTCATATTCTGTGGATTTTTCTTAAAGGTTGTTTTGCTCGTATGTGGTTTCTGCCAAAGATAAATTTGTTTTTTTCTGATAATCAATTTTGTCCCTTTCATATTTGGTTTGTTTGGCCAGCATTATACTTTTTTCTAGATTTTTAATTCTCTGTGATAGTAATTTGTCCATATCTTTGAACCGGTCTATATGGGTGAAAGCCTGCAATTGAGATTGTAGATCTATAACATGCTTGTGTGCAGTGATTTTCTTTTTGGATTTGTGTTGAATAATTAATTCAATTAATTTAAAGGAACACTGGTCCAAAATTAGGTTCCATTGTTTCTCAAATTCGTGTGTTTCAAATCCAAATGATGGAGCTTTTGTCATTCGGAGACCTCCAAAATTCTCCAGTGTAACAATGTCCCACCATAATTTTAAATCATGCGATATACATTTTTCTAAACGAAAAAATTGCGCTTTAAGATCTTGTATATCCTCACATAGAATATTACAGTCCTGATCAAAAAAATACTCTGTTTTAATTTGGCAGCTAGCACCAAAAAAGCTATTAAAGGCAAAATGAGAATTTAAATCTTGTGGAGACACTGTAGGTATATCCATACTGAATAATTTTCAAAGTATAATGTGATGTCAATTGAGTATTGAGTCCAGCAACAGTGTAGAAGAACAAGGAGTCAAAAAAGAAACACTTAAAAGTATCACATCGATTAAATAAAATCCAGGGTTAATATTACCTGCTGGAACACTGGTGAGTCTGTGAAGATAGATGATATAAGTATCCAGGTGTAAATCCAAGTCCAGGCGGTGTGGATATGCAGACCAAGAAGAACTGACTGGCGACTCCAGGATAAACACCTTATGGCTATTAGCCTGTATATGGTTGATAAGTAGGGCAAGGAAAAAAGTCTAATGGATGTATGGGGTTGCGGCTGTGTGCAGTCCCGTTCTCAATCTATGGCGAGCGGCTGCAGATGCGACAGCTAACGGATGGAGTGGATACTCACGATGGTCCGTCCCCTCTGCTCACGACTGCACTTTCCCCTCCAGGGGTGAAGGACGTACTTCACTTGCGCAGCCACGATTCGGATGTAGACAAGAAGATAGAAGATCGATGCCAGCAGACTCACCAGGTAGGATGGTAAAATCAATGTATTAAACTACATAAAGCAGATACTAACAAGACATGACTAGAAGACCTCCTCCCACGCGTTTCAGGCAAGTTTGCCCTTTCTCAAGGAGTGTAACAAGCATGAAGGGAGGGTGTTATTTATACCTCCCTTCTACTAATTGACTAATGTGTTGCACCTAATTGGAAAATTATGCAAATTTCAACACATTGGACTTAAACTCGTTAGTCACATATATATACAAATATAATGAAATAGTTTGATATGCAGACTATGGTATCATTATCATAGTACAATAGTCTGCAATGGTATAATACCTTAAATAATACTATGTATGAATTCTATATCTAGTGTCATGCACAGATGCACACACAGGAAAAAATATAGAATCAGATATTTCAGACTCTGAACATATCCCTCCAAGTGTGTTCTTCTCAGGTACTGAATCCGGAGCATCTTCCAATGAAGAAATTCTTCTTCCAGGGAGAACACAGACATATGCCATGAATACATCTGGACGCCAGCAGTCAAAATACGACACCGACGGAGAAGAAGATCCAGGAATAAGCTGGTGGGTGGCCCCTGCAAAAAAGATGAGGCATTGAAATTAGAAGATTAGAAGACACAAACATTCTAAATATCTCTAAATACACACTGTCAATCTGAACTGAGTGTGTTGAATTTGGGACTTACATTTGCACCGGATAGAAATTTTGATTTATTCTCCACTATAGTGGATCTTCACCGGTTCACTAGGAAGATAACTCTCAAAAGATTTTTCAAGCACAAAGACAGTTCAATACCCATACCTAACCATGGTGATCTACAGACTGTATCCATGAGACCCAATGTCCACAACGTAATATCAAATAATGAAGAACCATGTCCAATTCCAATTCCTGGAATTATATGAACTATTAGAGTTTGGCAGGATCCTTCAAGTACTCTCTGTACAAGAAAATGAATATCTACATAGTACTTATCCGGTTCTACCCATATTCCATCACCTCCCTAAAGTTCACAAGTCCCTTCTCCACCCCCACCCCCCCAGGTAGACAAATTATTTCTAGTATTAGTTCACTGGGGGAGCACTTATCACAATACGTTAATCACTTTCTTCAACCTCTAGTCACTTCACTTCCTTCCTACCTTTTAGACACCTCACACATTTTATCTAGTTTTTCTTTTTTTGTATGTCTTTATTTATATAGCGCCATAAATGTACATAGCGCTTCACAGTAGTGATACATATAATATAAATAACAAATAATATAAATAACAGATCATGGGAATAAGTGCTTCAGACATAAAAGTAACATTAAGGAAGAGGAGTCCCTGCTCCGAGGAGCTTACAATCTAATTGGTAGGTAGGGAGAACGTACAGAGAGTAGGAGGGAATTCTAGTAAGTGCATCCGCAGGGGGCCAAGCTTTATGTATCATGTGTCCATGATTATCCCTCCTTTTCCTTTCCTTCCCTTCCTTCCTTCCCTGTGTTCTCCCTTTCCAACATCATAAGCACCCAAATCGTAACAAAATTAAGTAAATAGTTATCTTACATGGGTGTTCTTCCCAAAATTCAACATTTGAATAGTATTGTGCAGCCCTTTATGAAGTTCAGAATTACATTCTTTGGATTCAAATGCTTCTTGTTTGATCGTATATGAAAACAAACCACTTTTCGGGAACCTTTCCTTGCTAAGGCTTGCAGTCCCTCGTACTGTACAGTCATCGCAGGAGCTCCATCTGAACAAAGCCCAACACAGTTATTACAAGAAAGCGTGTGTTCCTTGAGATAATAATCAACCATAATAAAAAGCTGGATACAATGGTCGATAATTATTGTTTGACAAAATAGCACGTTTTCAGAAAACTGACTTTCCTATAAATAGTGAACATAAACAATTACATTGGCAATCATTTACTGAATTAGCAGCTTCACCCAACTGCAATGCAAATATTGTGACTGTTAATATATGTAAACGTTGACCTCGATATTCTGCTACAGGTGCCATTGTTTGACACTGAGATGCTTTGTAGCTGTTCTACTGAATCTTCACCAATCACAGTCCGGACAATGTCCACTGCTCTGATGTCATGTGGCTTTTTTTTTTTTGCACAATTATTTATGCAACTTTATAGGATGGAAGCAGTGCTTTTTTGGCAAAGAAGTTAAGTTCACAATCAAATGTTTTTTCTTTTAGAAGCTCAGACAATTTTCACTCAAAATATCTTGAGACTTGTTCAATCAATTGACATGTTTTGTTTCCAAATGTATTTTCATTTCATTTTGTTTTTGGTATCATACTTTCTGCAGCAAACAATATCAGACAGATGACACATTGGGGTTTGTCTTTGCCATCAACCAGTGTGCTATTGAAAACCCATTTGAAACACATTTTCTCATTTTCTCACTGGCTTGTTGGTTCATTCATGGATGAGTTTTCTCCTTCTTGCTCTGCTTGCTTTCTTTTGATTCCTCCTCTTGCATGTATTAAAAATGTATCCATTGTTGACACAACTGCTATATGAAAGAGAAAAAGACAAGAAAAAAAACAGTAAGAGGTATTTCTTCTTTTAAAGCTCGTTGCATAAAAGTGGAGAGTAATTTCTATCACTAATACATCAATTTCCCTTTTATTTTATTTTTTAACTTTAACTCCCATAGAAAGCAATAGATTTTGTATTCTTTATACATACAGTATGGTGCAATTTTTTCTGTAGTTTTGCAGTCGGAAGACTATGATGAGGATGTTGCCGACTTATTGTCTTGAGGGTGCGGGTGGGGGGGTTCATGGTTCCCGATCAGATCCCCCCATAGCAATAATTTTCTGTCACCGGGGCCATCAAAGTCACGGTCCCGTGGCTTGGCGCTGTGCGGTAAGGTTTGCTACATCTGTACATCTCCCTTTTCTCAACTACAACATCAGGGCACCTGATTCAAATTTATGGAAAGGGTTGTACTAGGTTTGCGCTGATCTTGCAACCAGGAGACTGTGATATTTAACCCATAAAAACATAGGTAAAAGAGGTAACTGTGATAGTGAGGGGGTAACCAGGCCATCAATAAAGGTATTATGCCCGGCTGTTTACATCTGAGCCATATTTGGTTACCTCTCAGCTCTTGAACCTGTTTATTGTAAATGCAAGGTATGTAATTGTGCAACAATAAAGAATTTATGTGTGTTTTACCTTTCCAGGGGTGCAAGCAAAAAGATTGCTAGGCTATGAGTTTCAAGGGGGGGTTTACGGAGAAATTGTTGTCAGCATGTATCTAGGGAGCAGGGTTCCAGAGTTGCAGGATACCCCAATAATTTACCCGGGAATCAGGATGGATTCTCGGATACATTGAGACACATTGCTCTGGCAAAATCTCCCCTTGAAAATGCTTCCACGACTCACCGCTAGGACTCCCTGCTCCAGCACAGACCAGAAAGGTAAGCAGGGCATAGGTGTATAAGGTATCCCCAGAATGGTACCGGGGTCCCCCCAGTAACAAAGTGCTCCCCAGTTAAATGCCTGGTTCCCCAGAACCAGTATAGAGGTTCTGGGGGATACTCCAACCATTTATGAGGTTGCAAGGGTTTTTTTTGAAACCGAAGTCCAGTTTTTAGAAAGGGAATGAGATACAGCCGTGAGAATGAAGCTAAGCGTTTTGTTTTTCATTCTAAGTTTGTTTTTCCATAAGGGAATGAGCTACAGCCCTGGGAATGAACCTAAGCGTCTTTTCATTCTACTTTGGGACTTAGAAGAAATGGGTGTAGCCCAGTCCTCCTTTTAGCTCTCCTCACCTCCACTGCAGGCGGGTAGTCGATAAGGGTGCCGCCATTTTGTTTGTGCGCTTGCATGCGCAGAAAAGGTTTGCGCATGCTAAGGTTCCAGCAGCCCCAGGGGCTGCACAACACATGACACAGTACAGCCAATAGGGCTGCTAGAATCTCCTGAGGGGAGATTGGAACGTTGGGTGTGCTTGAAGTCTGAGCTGACAGTTAGAAGAGTGGCAGTTGGAGTTGGGACAAGGAAGGAGTAAGTTATATGTGTGTAGCCCTCTTTCCTATGCTCTAGAGTAACTACGGGTACTGCACACACCTGTGGGCTACAGGAGATCTGAGCCTCCGCTAACTGGGAGCCTGGGGTACTAAGTATCTTATTGGCAGCGCCTCCACTTACCCAGGATCCCCATTGCATAAGATTCCCCTGGGTAAGAACAATAGCAACACACATATGCTTGGAACTGTTTTACTGGAACGCAAGAGTAAACCCTTATTACTTAATCGTAGCGAGAACATATACAGTACCATACATTCATATCTTATACTATTCTTATAAGGCTAGTGGCTCGGTCACTCTCATAAGGAGTAATGTCTCTGTCCCATCACCGCGTGCCCCACACCGTGTCCATGTACTGTAATATGTATTTAGGCTCAGTCCTTTGGCCACTCCACTTAGTGTCCCCAAAGAGTGTTCCCTAAGGCGGGATCAGCGCCTGTTGACCGGTGTTGGTGCACTTTTAGTAAATACCTTCCGTCACTGTGGTGACCGCTAATAGCTTCAAAAAGGATCCGCCGATCCAGCGCAGTCTTTCCGATGTCACGATGCTCAACCGCCTGGTCCCAGACGACTAGCAGCAATCGCAGCTCTGCACACTTTGTCCCTATCTTGTGTACAGTAAGGGATGATGTTGCTATCACTACAGGGTGTCCCTGCAGCACCACGACCTACGGTGACTCAGGGAATCTCTTAGGGACTACAGGGCCTATGCAGGTTGGTCACGGATCCCCTGCACCCACACTACCTCTTCCCTTGCTCCTCCGGTGCCCTCTGGCTAGCGTGGTCTCTCCCCCACGCTTCCCTTTCCTGCCTCCCGCGAATCCGGCCCTCCCATTCGCTCCCTGGCGTCAGGTGACTCCGCTAAGGCTCCTGGGAGTTGTAGTTACTGGCTGAGCCTCTCTCTTATTGGCCAGCTGTTTGCGCGCTTGCACTGCGCATGCGCGACCTCTCTCTGCTCTGACAGTGCCCCTTACTATTGCGCAACAACATAGCGGCGCCCTATACTGTCGGGCCGCCGCGGAACCTTACAACACTCTCTCTGGAGATGCGCTGCAGCAAAGGGAAGGCAAACTAAGACATCCCTACATTCTCCCCCTCGCAGAATCCAACGTCCCCGCTTGGGAACGTAACCATACATATTTACACATTTTGGTACAGCTTATTCTGTATACTCTACATGAGGTTATACATTTCACTGAACATGCCAATTACAGATCTCACTTTGTGGCGAGCCCACTGCTGAGCCTCATAATGGGGTGCCCCAAATTGATCGTAAGCCATCCTCATTGGAGGTTGAATAGTTCTTTGGCTTCTGCGAATTTGCTCTTCTATTACTTCCTCTGGAGAGTAACAATTCTCATTTGGCAAGTCAAACTCTGCCCTTGAAGGGCTCAACATGTCTACACAGTCTTTTTGGGGCACAAAGCATGGGCTCTGTGGGTCTAATGGCTGGCTCACTGGAGTCAGCGTATCTGTTGTTGGACCAAGGGGCTCCTTACCCGTAGCTCCTTCGGGAGATGCCCCCGCGGTCGGAAGGCCCCTTTGAGAGGTTCCTTCCATAGGATTCTCAGAGGTGGCATTTATTACAGTCTCTGGGCCATCCTCTGTACTATCAGTTTCTCCATCGAGTGAAACCGTGGGCACTTCCAATTCGTTATCCCGTACTTGAGGTATAGGAAGGAGATGGTTTCTATGCCATACCTTTACCCGGCCTTCGGAGTCCTTGATGCGGTATACCGGGAGGCCAGGCATCTGTGATTCCACTTCATACACCCCATCCTTCCACCAATCGGCCAGTTTGTGCTTTACAGGAATGCCCAAGTTACGGAGGAGAACTGTATCCCCGGGGCGGATTTCTTTATGTCGCACCTTGTGATCATAGTGCCTTTTATTACTCGCATTTAATTGCGCCGCTGCCTTCTCAGCCAAATTGTAAGCTTGCTGCAAACTATCATGTAACCTTTGCACATATCGAAAATGCGTCCTATTGGGTACCCCATTGGTAGATATCCATAGTCACACATCCAAGGGCAGCCTAGCCTCTTGTCCAAACATTAAGAAGTACGGGGTATAACCTGTAGACTCATGTCGAGTACAGTTGTAGGCATGCACCAACGTCTCTACGTGCTTTCTCCACTCAGTCTTCTGAGAGCCTTTCAAAGTGCCCAACATGTCGAGTAGCGTGCGATTGAAACATTCGGGCATAGCATCCCCTTCCGGATGATACGGGGTAGTCCGTGACTTGGTCCCTTCCCTGATCAGAATGCAATCTATTCGGTAACCCATAATGAATAAAGTATTTCTCCCACAGCACTTTAGCCACTGTCACCGCCCATTGGTCCTTGGTAGGAAAAGCTTGAGCGTTTCTTGTATAGTGGTCTGTAATCACCAGGACATTCCCGATACCTTGTGTGTCAGGCTCAATACACAAGAAATCCATGCACACCAAATCCATGGGTCCGAAGCTTTTCAAATGGGCCATGGGGACTGCCCGGGTGGGGAGTGTCTTCCTCTGTATACAACGAGTGCACTGCCGGCAATGTATCTAAACCGATTCTCTCATTTTCGGCCAATAGAATCGATCACGAAGTAACCCAAACGTATTGTCAACGCCAAGATGACCATGATCATCATGCAGTGCCTGAAGTACCATGTCTCTAAGGATCTGGGGCAGGGATAACTCGCCGGTCGGGATGATTGTGGTACGGTACGACCCTGTACAATAGGCAGTTGACCAGTTCTAATTTATCGAACTCCTTCATTAATAAATTCACTAGGTCTAGGGGAGCTTGCTTAAGTATGGAAGGGTTCTCCTGTTGCAAGGCTTGGCGAGCTAGTTCAACCACTGGATCTTGAATTTGATACTGTACGAATTCTTTCCATGAAATAATCTTATTCTCTGTGATATTCATTCCTTCGGGATGTTGGTACGTTCTAGGAACTGCTTTGGACTGACACCCTAGCGAGTCTGCTATCCTTAATTCTGAGAACGCTACCCGATCGCTGACCACTGCAGCAAGAGAACACAGGGCACGTATGCCCGGCCCCGGAATTTCCTCCCACTCTTCTTCATCGGCAGTAGGGTGAAGTCCAGGTCTCCGAGACAGTGCATCTGCCCCTATGTTGGTGGGTCCAGGTTTGTACTTGAGGTTGAACCGATAGTTTGCCAGGGCCGCTAGCCAACGATGACCGGTCGCATCTAGTTTTGCAGACGTATTGATGTAAGTCATAGGATTGTTGTCAGTCCTGACTTCGAAGTGGACACCATACAGATAGTCATGTAACTTATCCACTACAGCCCACTTGAGGGCTAGAAACTCCAACTTGTGGACCGGGTAATTCTGTTCGCTTAGGGTCAAGCTTCGACTAGCATACGCCACGGGTCTGAATCCGGTGTCATGTTTCTGATGCAACACTGCCCCTAAGCTGCTGAAACTGGCATCCACATGCAGGACGTATTCCCGGTCTGGATCGGCATAGGCCAGCACTGGGGCTTGCGTTAGATTGGTCTTTAATCCCAAGAATGCCTGTTCACAAGCAGGGGTCCATTTATCCCCAAAGGGTGTTTGTGCAGAGGTAGCTTTCCTTCCGGTGTCTCCAGGGTAAATCTTTAAGAGGTTATTCAGGACCTTAGCGTTACTGGAGTAACCTTCCACAAACCGGCGGTAGTACCCGCAAAACCCCAGGAAGGACCGTAGTTCCTGGACGTTGTTGGGTCTTGGCCAATTCACCACTGCCTCTATCTTTCCCGGATCGGTTGATATCCCTTCTGCCGATACGATATGGCCCACATATGACACGGATGTGTGGCAGAACTTGCATTTGTCCATGGACAGTTTAAGTCCTTCATGGCGTAGTCGATCCAACACCTTCAACAGCCGCTCCTCATGCTCCTCCAGTGTCTTCCCAAACACTATGATGTCGTCCAGGTACACCAGGCATTCTCGCGGGTTCATGTCCCCCAGTGTCTTCTCCATCAGCCGCTGTAAGGTGGCCGGTGCTCCACATATCCCTTGAGGCATACGCGTGAACTGGTAGAAACATTACGGGCAGATGAAAGCCGTTTTTTCTTGATCCTCCAAGTCCATGGGTACCTGGTAGTACCCTGGCCTCAAATCCAGTACGCTGAACCACTTACTCCTGGACAAGGCATTCAGGAGGTCCTCGATTCGCGGAAGGGTGTACTGATCAGGTACAGTGCGATTTTTCAATGTCCTGTAGTCCACGCATAGACGTACGGTCCCATTCTTCTTGCGTACTACTACGATAGGCGAGGCATAGGGGCTTTGGGATACTTGAACGATATCGGACTCCTCCATTTCGGCTAGTAGCCTCCTCACCTCTTCCACATCTCGAGATGCTATGCGTCGGGACCGTTCGTGGAACGGCGTTGTGTAATTCAGTCGAATGGTATGGCGGGCACTGCGAGTGCACCCCACGTCCATATCACTTATGGAAAACACCCCCCGCCGAGTTTCCAACTTGGTCTGCAGTCTCTCCTTCCATTCCTCTGTCAACGGCGAGTCTCCAAAATCAAACGCCAACTGTGGAGTTACGGCCTGAACGGTGGCGACCGGGCAGCTACCTTCGGCCCTCTTCTCAGGGGTCACCGGAAAGATTCGACCCAGCGGCTGCCGGTGATCAATGCACATGAGGTAAGGGGAAAGGTTTCTCACATATACCCGAGTTCGGGACGGGATTTTTCCAGTCCACTTCTTTACTGAGGCCAACACCTTGTAGCCGAGTCACTGGTCTTCAAGTACCGTGCTCTCCAATGAGAATAGTCGATCCTCCGGATGTCTGGCGGGATATTGGCACGTTGCAACCATCATTCTTCCTTCCCGGGAGAAATCTCGGTCAACCCGCACTCCTGATTATACAACATCCCATGTTCTTCTTAAGTTGCAATCCTACCGCAGGCCTCTTGTAACGCGGGGCATGCAGCTAGAGCCAACAACGGTAGTTCACCTGCTTCCTGCAAGTACATGCGGATCACAGCTTGTACAATGTCCGTATTGGTTCCCATGATTATAGGGGCGCTGGGATGATCCCGGGGTTCCGGGCACACTAACGCTTCCACCTCCATGGGGTGATGCTTGCCGGTGTTCAACTTGGGAATATCCAGGTGTACTTTCACCACTCCATCGATAGGGTAGTCTTCATGGCTTAGCCCTCTCAACCTCAGGGAGTCGGCAGATAGTAGCGGCAACCGATGCAGATGTTGGTCGTAGAAGGGTCGATACACTATGGTCACCTGGGATCCAGTGTCCATGAGCGCGGAGGCATAGATACCTTCAATAACCACCTTGACGATGGCTGCTGGTCCAAATCGGCTGTTCATCGGAGAATGGCCCGCCGCTTCACTGGCTTGAGGAGTACACAACATAGACTTGGCTGGTCGTGACGCCGTTCTTCGGGGTGAGGGACAGTGCTCTCACAAGTGCCCCATCTTTCCACAGGCGTAACACTGAAGGTGGCTGTGGGAGGGGCTATCTCGGAAGTTCGGGGAGGTTCGTCCCGAAGCAGTGCGTGCCCGGGCAGCCGTAAGTTCCTCAAAGTCCTCTTTCTCCGGGTTCACATCCCCAGCCGCTTCAACTTTAGCCTATGACTTTTTAGCTTCTTTGGCAACCACTCCCGTCTTCTTTCCCGGGGTCAAATCACATCCCAACAGCACGGTCTCATGTGCCTGCACTCGGTCCATCAGGTCATCGAATATCAGGGCTTGTCCCGGCACCAGACAACCACTGACTCGTACGGACAACGGATGCAGCGGAAGAAGTCCCCTCAGCAGTTGCGTGGTTCGCAGTCCATCGGCATCCACCTTCTGCACTACCTGCCTCCTCACCAGGGTCCACAGATCCAAGTGCAGATGCCTAAGAAAATCAGATACCATCTCTCCCTCCTTCTGAGTCAAAGCGTGAAACTTGGCCATCAGGGCAAACGCATCCACTGGAATCCCATAGGCTTTGGTGAGGGCGTGAATGATGCCGGCTGTATCGGCATCAGGGTGGTCGTCCCGGTAACAGTGCACCATGTGGGAAGCTGGGGGTCGCAGGCATTCGATTATGCGCTGCCTCCATACGGCATCAGTGCAGCCATTCATCAAAGCCGACTACTCCCAGAGGGGTTGGTTTGTCGCCAGAAAATGCCTTTAGCTTCCGGTATTGATGAGACTGTGTGGATTGATGTATGGCTTCTGCTAGCACAGGAAGGGACACATTATCAGGCATGCTATTCCTGGCAGGGGCATAGGCATCAAGTCTAGACATACTGCTTCTACCTAGCGACGGCCGAATGGTGGAGGGGGTGAAAGAAGAGCCTAAACCCATTGCAGCGGGCCAGTGAGGGTTCATACTGCTCTCAGGGGTACGGAAGGGATTGGTCGTTGCTGTGCTTGATGGGCCAGGGTACTCCTTCTGTGACGTGGATACAGCCAGGGGTTCGGCTACGCCCACCTGTACTAGCGAGCAATGAATGCCTGGAGCATTGGGCAGGATTAATATGGAGCGAATGGCTTCGGGGCATATGTCCCGGTCTGTAGCGAATAATATTTTACGCCAGTTATGCTCCCCATCATAATAATGGTCTACCACTCGGGCAGTGTCCAGGAACGGACGTTTCCTTACTTGATCAGTCACCGTGCCCAGGGAGGTAGCGGCAGGGACGTGTCCAATGGCAATGGCACAGGCAAAGGGAATCTGGTACCGCTGGGCCCACTTACGCACCTCGGGCTGTGAGGGCACAAACATGGAGGAGAAAAAAACAACAGAGCACAGTTGGGAAAAAAAAATATAGGGCACCCCAGGTCTGAGATCTCAGCAGCGCCTCCAAATGTAGCCCTCTTTCCTACGCTCTAGAGTGACTACGGGTACTGCACACACCTATGGGCTCCAGGAGATGAGCCTCCGCTAACTGGGAGCCTGGGGTACTAAGTATCTTATTGGCAGCGCCTCCACTTACCCAGGATCCCCATTGCATAAGATTCCCCTGGTAAGAACAATAGCAACACACATATGCTTGGAACTGTTTACTGGAACGCAAGAGTAAACCCTTATTACTTAATCGTAGCGAGAACACATATCATACATTCATATCTTATACTATTCTTATAAGGCTAGTGGCTCGGCCACTCTCGTAAGGAGTAATGTCTCTGTCCCATCACCGCGTGCCCCACACCGTGTCCATGTACTGTAATATGTATTTAGGCTCAGTCCTTTGGCTACTCCACTTAGTGTCCCCAAAAAGTGTTCCCTAAGGCGGGATCAGCACCTGTTGACCGGTGTTGGTGCACTTTTAGTAAATACCTTCCGGTCACTGTGGTGACCGCTAATAGCTTCAAAAAGGATCCGCCGATCCAGCGCAGTCTTTCCGATGTCACGATGCTCAACCGCCTGGTCCCAGACGACTAGCAGCAATCGCAGCTCTGCACACTTTGTCCCTATCTGGTATACAGTAAGGGATGATGTTGCTATCACTACAGGGTGTCCCTGCAGCACCACAACCTATGGTGACTCAGGGAATCTCTTAGGGCCTACAGGGAAGATCTAATCTATGCAGGTGGGTCACGGATCCCCTGCACCCACACCACTTCTTCCCTTGCTCCTCCGGTGCCCTCTGGCTAGCGTGGTCTCTCCCCCACGCTTCCCTTTCCTGCCTCCCGCGAATCCGGCCATCCCATTTGCTCCCTGGCGTCAGGTGACTCCGCTAAGGCTCCTGGGTGTTGTAGTTACTGGCTGAGCCTCTCTCTTATTGGCCAGCCGTTCGCGTGCTTGCACTGCGCATGCGCGACCTCTCTCTGCTCTGACAGTGCCCCTTACTATTGCGCAACAACATGGCGGCGCCCTATACTGTCGGGCTGCCGCGGAACCTTACAACACTCGCTCTGGAGACGTGCTGCAGCAAAGCGAAGGCAAACTAACACATCCCTACATGTGCAGATGACAGTGGCATCTGCACTATGCTAGATACCCCCTATTATGCCCCAGCTAGGCCCCCGACTCCCACATAATTTGTGGCTGCGATAGGGACTTGCACCTCAGATAGGGACCCTGCCCTGCTTAGCAATATTAGTCTTACAGACACAGGGAGATTGTTACGCCGATGCTCGCCACAAACCGGGACCGGACCGCGGGGCTGAGGTGGGGTTACATTATCACCGACCTTAGTCCGCGCAGACTGATCCGGAGTGCGCAGTTCATAGTCGTACATCGCAGGGTCAGGATTGGAGAAGGCAGCATCGTCGTTATTGAAGCCAAAGTCGGGGTAGGAGAAGACAGGACAATCGATGGCCAAAGCAGGGTCAGGATAGAAGACATCCGGGTGGTCGTAGTCGTAGCAAGGAATCGGCAACAAGCAGACAGGAGTTCCCCGCTTCAGCTTAGGAGCGTGAGCGCGGGAGTGGCTTCTGCGCGAGGAGCGGCCTCGGCCCATGACGCCGATCTCAGCAGAAGGAGACAGCAGGCTGGCCGAAGTTCACCGCAGGGCAGCGTCGGGGAGAACCAACGCTTCAGCGCAGAAGTCCAAGGCAGGCCACTGCAAGGGGATAGCAGCAGGCCGCAGGCAAGGAAGGGTAGCCACTGCTAGGAGGGAATGCAGCAGGTACCGGTGCTGGCAACACGCTACAGCACAGGAGAAAGAACAGGCCTCTGGATACTCAGGAACTTGGAAGGTAAGAACGCTAGGAGAGAGGCCTGGGGCAGTTTGTGGCAGAGACAGTAACGTCCTGGTAGGAAATTATGCTCGGCACTGTTTCAGTGCCAACGCCCAGGATATAAAGGGCGGAGATCCAATCACAGGAGGAGGGTGTGTGAGTATTCCTCCAATGATGTAGCACAGGGCAGAAGCTGCAATGAGAAGCAACACATGTGCCATAGATTGCCAGAGGAAACTTTTGCAACTGCAGAAGTCTGCAAAAGTTATAATTAAAGCCAGGAGTGGATTCCTTACAGAGATGCCGCACGGTGGCTGCGGCCTGTGGTTCAGGACACAGATCGCCCTACATTAATAAAGACATTGTTTACAGTGGTACAATCCATGAGAGAGCCACCGAACAAAGAGACGGAGGCTTCGCAGTATCAGCATCGGATCCGTGGATCCCAGCATCGTGGCATCAGCGCACCCGGGTGTGGCATCACCCGGCAGGTACCCAATGCATCAGTGCACCAACTCAAACACTATAGTGGGGCAGCGCTGTCACTCACACCTTGGGTGGGGGAGCATAGCATTGGAGGGTATGCGGGTCCTGTTGCGGGGTTATTCTACATCACAGAATCCTGTATAGGTGGAAGCGCTACCGACCGAACATCAACTCAGGTATACCCCAGGTTCCCCGTAGCAGAGACTCAGATCTCATGTGCATCACATGTATTGCACCATATACACACCATAGCCACACATCTCTCAGGGGGTGGGGAAAGTGCGAAAAATATTTCTGTTTCATAATGTTTAATAGCCCATAGTGCGTGAGGGATATGGCTTGTGGGAATAAACGTAAAGAGTCTCATTCTACCCCTCATAACCAAAGGACTTAGATGGAATAAAAGTGTAAGGTATATTTTATTAAGCAGGTATGTTTAAATGCTTATATTATGCTTTTACACAGTATACTATATGAGCTGGGGACTTCCAGGTCCATGGATCAGAGAGACCATTGGCTACCAAGCTTGGTGCCATCGTCTGCTCGGGGTCGGGACATGAAAGCCTCAGAGGTTCCCACGGTGTGAAAGCCATTTGGGCACCGGAGTTATGCTCAAGTGCCCACGTCCTGAGATGAATGGCGATCCCAGACCACCATTTGCCCCAAGTCAGACTGCGCTCCTCCCCCAGAAGAAAAGAAACTGTACCTCTTGGGACTTGGAACAGTCCTATTTGAGGAAGTTCAGCTGCTCATCACAATATGTATTTTTAATAGTTATTCATCACTGGCTGGTGAAGGGTATTTCCTAATTGTTTATAAGTGATTCACATTTGTGATGTATTATCCATTCCTTTTAACACTGTTTTCACATTCACTCCTAAGAAGCGCCCTGTTCATTTTCCTTTCCCCCCTTTCCCTGTACTTTTCAGATTGTGAGGACCCTAACTCAGTGGGTGGCTTCTGACTGACAAGTGGCAGAGGTGCCAAGTTGGCGCATTCCCTTGTCAGAATCCGATCCATGCTTTCCCGGCTTAGATAGACTGGCAACGCTCTGATTGGCTGGTAAGGATTTCTACCATGCTCGGATTGGCTGGAGTATTTCATGAATGAAGTTGAAACACTATAAGAAACCCAGCAGCCAATCCGGTGTTGAGATTCACATCGGAGGGAGTCTGAGTCACCACCCCACACACCTAAGCGTCTACGGAGGACTTTCTCTGCACCTGGCATCCGTTCCTGTTTGGTTGCACACGCTCGTTGTATCTGGCCCTGCTGTAAGTAGGGTTTTGGGTTTTAACCCCTTGATGACCCACTGCAGCAGGCTCCTTTGTTTGAATAAATAGTTTTATTTTTCAGCTTCTGTGTTATATTTCATGTTGTTTGTACTTTGTTTAAATTGTTTCATGTAGTCTCTGTTTAACCATATACACTATGATAATTTCTTCTGTTTCTGTCCACATGTCACAGACCCATTGATTGGAGATTTCACATTCCTTTGGACCTACTGGACTTTTTTCCCCCCTCTTTTGGACTCATTGGACATTATCAATCCCTGTGGGCGCTGGTTTGTATTTGTACTTTCAATAGAATACATGACAATTTGTTTTACTATTTGGTTTTGTTCAGTGATATGATCCCAGCATAAAGTGAAAATGCCTGGTCTCCCGTGACAGTAACTTACCTACGATCTCTCTCAAGGGGATTATGGGCCTCATGCAGTAAGCGTTGATAAGGATTTTTTCGGCATTTTATTGGGTTTGAGATTCAGTAAGCGCTGATAAGTGCTTGATTTCGGCAGGTTTCGTAGCCGATAATTTTGTTATGGCCAGTTGGCTGCCGATAAGCCTGTTTTCGTCACTGATCGCCACTTTTTTAAATCGGCTGGATTCAAGTACCAAAATCAGCTTATCGGGGCTGATCGGCACTACGAAATTGAGATGTTATGGGCAATTTCTCCCGCCAACTAAAGTTGGCAGGTTGGAGGGGAGAACGATCGCTAAGGCTGGCGGAACGGCACTTAGAAAAAAAAAATCTTCTGTACATCAATGGAGTCAATGGAGCGGGGACGTATAACAGTATAGTACTGTTTACGTTTCATTGCTCACAATACAAACGTCATTTGCATTACAGTGTGGGGGGCATTCCCTGCATTGTGTCACAGCTGACGTGTATTATTTGCATAACATTGTACTTTTACATGTTTTCATCATTTGCGTGTCACATTACTCATCATGTGATGATGTGTCAAGGGAAAATCCTATACTCAACTCTTAAAGGAGAACCTCACATCATATCACACATTTTACTGAACTGAGCGACAATTATTTACATGATGTTACACATGTCACACATGTCACACATACACCGTATATTCATGTTCCTTTACATTACACAATGCTTGTAATGTGTGACGCATCTTTAAACGTTCATGTACATCTTTCTTCTCATGTTTACATCTAGTTTGTGTCCTCCCTATTTTCATGACGTCACTTATTGGACACTCAATCACATTGCATGTTTACATTGTAACCGTTGCATTACAAGCACTTCAACCTAACTTCTACACACATGTACAGTAATTAATCATTGTGACACCTTGTAAACTCATTCTATAGCAACTATCCTCATTACAGAAATGCATGCATATGCACACGACAATTCATTGTTGTCAACATGTGACAATAACATGGCTAATTACACATGTTACAGCAAACTTTTCCCACGTCAATCTCAGCCTTTTTGTCTAATTACATGACTGACTGTTGCGTTCACAAGTGTTACATGCATTGCACATTAAACTATTTATTTTCAAGCAATGTTTGTACAAAGCTTCACGTGACATCATTGTCAAATATCATCATTCCTTGCAGAATACACACAACAAATACTTCTAAGATCAACTGCACACAGCTTGGCACAGAAGTACTTTATTATGTTAATGTAACACCTTGCATTTTAGTATGTCACCTGACATCATCACATACCTATTTAAAGGACGCCCATTACCTGCTCATTTACAGCTACTCATTTCAAAATGTTGCGATTGTTTAGGAGACGGAGGAACATTCTTTTCTATGACATGCTTGCTGATCAAGAGAATGATATAGGGCAAGGGAGGGACAGACCGAGGGACAGTGACAGGGACAGGCACGCGGATACGACAGGGACAGGGAGAGGGACAGGCCGAGGGACAGGTAGAGGGACAGGCGATCAGAGGAGAAGACAGAGGAGACAAGTTGTGCCTCGTCCGCGTGTGTACAGGGAGAGAACCCTGTTAGATGGGATGAGTGAGGAGGAGATAGTAAGTCGCTATCGTTTGAGTTCAGCAGCAATCTTATCTCTTTATGAGGAGATAAGGGGAGATTTAGATTTTTTGACAGCCAGAGGTCGTGCAGTCCCTGGGCTTGTTAAAATGCTGTGCTCATTACATTATCTTGCTTCCGCGTCATTCCAGA
Source organism: Ascaphus truei (assembly GCF_040206685.1). Classification (NCBI taxonomy): domain Eukaryota; kingdom Metazoa; phylum Chordata; class Amphibia; order Anura; family Ascaphidae; genus Ascaphus; species Ascaphus truei. Next base: position 181,782,850 of record NC_134485.1, read on the forward strand.
CAACTGTGGGCATAGTGGGCGGGGTCTCGCAATCTACATTCTCGCGGGCCTTTACCCAGTTTCTCTATGCACTCAATAGACGCGCTAGGAATTATATTCATTTTCCTACAGAGGCGACAGAGTGGCTGGAAGTCAGGAATGCCTTTTATAATATAGCAGGGATACCATGTGTGCTGGGTGCAATCGATTGCACACATGTTGCTTTGATTGCACCTAGTCAGAGTGAGCATGTTTACCGCAATCGTAAGCACTACCATTCACTCAATGTACAGGTGGTATGTGATGCCACGATGAGGATAATGCATGTGGTACCCAAATTCCCTGGTTCCAGTCACGATTCCTCTATCCTGAGGAACTCTTCAGTCTTCCATGCGTTTGAAGAGGGACATTTTGAACATGGTTGGCTGCTGGGTGAGTACAGATTTGGATGTTGTAACACAAAACACATTTTTCTTTAGGAATGTTTTCATTGTAGAATCTTATCACTAATGTAAGCTTATGTGTGCTCCATTGATTATAGGTGACTCAGGATACGGAATTAGGCCGTGGCTCTTGACTCCGGTGCTAAACCCTCAAACTGAAGCAGAGGAGAGGTACAATGCAGCCCATATATCTACAAGATCTGTTATAGAGAGGACATTTGGCCTACTCAAGACCAGATTTAGGTGTCTCGACAGAACTGGTGGGGCTCTTCTATACAAGCCTCAAAAAGTGTCTGATATTATCCTTGCCTGTTGCATTTTGCACAATGTTGCACTCAGGCTCAATGTACAATCAGACCTAGCTGAGCCTTTGGTAGACGAGCATCCCACCCATGTAGCTGCTGAAAATGAACAAACAGCCAGTGGTGGCCAGACACGCCAGAATCTCATCAATTCCTTTTTTTCTTGTAAGTAAAAACATATATGTTCCTAGTACTACTTTTATAGTTTAATTATGTTATATTAACAATAATGTTTCTTTATATAACCTTCTGTTAGGACACAGATGAATATTGCACACCTTTCTTTTCTCTGCTGTGTGCACAAAGGTATGTTATTGTTGCACAGGTTATATAATCCCTCTTCAATTGTACATTAGTTGTGTGTATGTGAATACAACTGGGGTAACAAAGCAGTAATATTTTAGCATTGTGTTGTTCCTTATGCAAACACAATACACATAGTATGGCCATAGTCATTCATTCTTCTAGTATGCTTACCTACAATGTTATTGGTGCAGTGTAACATGTACATCCATATGATGTGTACACCAGGCTGCTTTACATTTTGAATGTCATTAAATATACATGGTGTTGCACATTTAACACCAAATACACACTTTGCTGTGTTGCTTACGGTACTGAAGATGGCATGTCAATGTTTGCAATTTATATATTGTTCCATTGCATTATAGGTATATCTCCAGTATGACTGATCATGGTATGTATATTTGCTGACATCTGTCATAAGATGTGCCTACCTCAATCTTCCTATAATTATTTGAAGTAAAAACCCAACATATTGGTTTAAAGAAAAATGTAACATACATGTACTTTCTGTATCATGTACATGCATTTAGCTACTATTGAGGTTTCATGTGCGTTGTATTAGAAAATGATTACTCCCATTTCATCACATTTTATGTATGTTCCCTTATAAATTCCATTAATGTAATATAGAGGTGTTTGGAGAAAAGGGGATAACTGTACTTATTTGTTTACTTACGGGAGCTCATTCATCACGGATGCAATTGACTGATCATAACACTCCATGCATGAATGCCTGTAATCACAACAATGCGTAGTACATCTTATATTTAGCAATGTAGGTGTTTATTAATGCTAGGAATTAATAGTCAACATTAATTAAAATTTGTGACATGTGTATGTATAAGTCACACGTGTGTGGATGTGACCTACATGTAACAAGTGTCAAACTGTTAACAGAAACCACAATTTTGTCGCAAATTTTACTGTAATTTTGCATTTCTAATTTCCCACTATGACAATGTTGGTAATATATTTGGAATGTCATTCACGTCACTTCATCATTATCATGATGATAATTATCAAGTATTCTCAAAATATAAACGTCAATCACGTGCACATTAGCATAGGCACACTTTTTAAGACAACTGTTTGTGTCTGTATCAATTTGTGTAGGATCCATGTATAACATCGACAAATGATAACAGCAGGTTTATTATGGTAGCTTATATCATCATATTGACTGTACTATTTATTTTTAGAACGTTTAATAAACACAGTAAACTATAGTTAGTTAGGTAAATGAAATATACACAGAAATGTACTTCATTACATGATGTTGATGTAATATTCAGAACATCATGCATTGTAGGGGACCACAACATCTAGGCAATAACATTATTTGCTACAGTCCCAAACCATTTTATCAACATACCCATGTAACAAGAGATTTTTAACAAGAAATGGCTAGTTGGTTGTAAGTGTCCTTTACATTGGGAGAAGAAGTGGCTCAGTGAGTAAAGACACACACTGGCACTGAGAGTTTGAAGCACGGGAGTCTGGTTCAATTCCCGGTGTCGGCTCCTTGTGACCTTGGGCAAGTCACTTTATCTCCCTGTGCCTCAGGCGGCAAAAAATAAATTGAAAGCTCCACGGGCCAGGGACCTCAGCCTGAAAAATGTGTCTGTAAATCGCTGCATACAACTAGCAGCGCTATACATGAACATGCTCATATTATTATTATTATTATTATTATTGTTACATAGTTTCGACAGTCATACGTTCCATTACACAATAGAATACACAAATGTGTTAGCAGAGTGGGAATGGTTGTTATATATAAAACACACCATGCCATAAAATGTTAGTAGTAATTAAAGAACACTCAAGAAAAATTCATGAGGCACTGTTTTGCAACATCATTATGTTAATTAAGTGCTTATGCAATATAGGCATAAGGGAATCACATTTTTAATTGTTTGTTAATAAGCGCTGCAAGCAATATAAAATTAGTTCCATATGTAGTATAGTAGTCGGTGGCTCCTCCTCACAATCATATCATATAAAGGTAGACTCTTCTGAAATCATACATTGATCCGATTGTATCTTCCCCGACATCTCTGAAATACAGCAAACACATGATGGTCAAAGATGGCACCTTACTATATATGTATCCGTGACAACGCGTTACACAGCTCTATATGATTGTGTAGATACACACGTCAGTCACTTATATGTTAGAAGTACAAGTGTACATCATTATGTAATCTTTCATTAAATTAGTTGCAGGCATAACTATGTATATGAAGTGAACGTTGCCTGTATACTGAAAAATGTGCGCGCACATCTTAGTGTGCGCATGCACTTCACGCTTGGATCGACTAACTGTTAGCGCATGCGCAAAACAATGCGTACGTTGTGCGTTCAATACATGTTGAAAATACCATTAACCATAAAATATTTATTTCAAATACTATAAAGGCGAAACTACATTCGTTCTAAACGAGTACATCTGTATTCTTTTTAAACAGACGTGTGTGGACAGAAAGCACGGCCGATAACACAATGCGCAAATGCAATACGTGTGACGTCATGTTAAGGCAGCGTGAAGCGCACGCAAACACTCCTCCCACTCAATTAACATTCGGCTAACGCCCAGTGTACGCCCACAAACACTGAGCCGCACGCATGACACAGTGCAGTTACCGTAACTATAACAAAACAACACAGCCAATAGGCTTTGACGCGCGCACGTCGCTTGGGGGCGGGACTTACATCCGTAATCCTTTTTAAGGACGCCTTGGCACATGACAAGGGTCCCACGTCATACGTGGTGGACTCGGTTTTTTATTTTGGAGATGTTGCATGATAACAAATCAGGTATGTGTTAGAGTTATGGTAACATGTTGCTAATATGTTTAAAGGGATAGGAAAGTACGTATATTTATTCTGTCAGCAATGTGTACTACTCTTTCAGGTTCTACTATATTGTAATAGGAAACAATTTGTTTGTGATCGCTACATGTTATGCAGTCTGCAATGTTACGCTGTATCCACGCATTTAAAGTGAAAATGGTGGTTAGAAAAAAAAAAAAAAATTAAACGCTGAGTCAACGCATAACGATTGTTATATTTACCATTCTTGTAGAATTAACACTTCGTCTGCCTGCAACTGGTCGCTCCAGAAAAGCAAGGCATTTGCATCCACGCTTGACCCAAACGCTGAATCCTGTATGACACACATCTCCTCCATGAAGCGCTCATAGGAATCGCCACAGCTTTCTTCAAACAATTGGTCCGGAGGTAGGTTCATTTCTTCGGGTACCCATTCCAATGCATTTTCAGCTGAAAGGCTTGGTACATAATCATAGTAGTTATGTTCTTGTACAATGTGGGTTTCAGGAATGGAGGGTGCAGATATTGCAACAGGTATCGATTCACACGGAACAGTAGTAGCGGATCCATTGCTATTGGCATTAGGAATAAATATGCCATTTAGCACAATATGTGTGCCCTCTTCCACGGTGAAATGTTTTTCCTTAGCAATCTTCCAAAAACCATACCTGTCTTGTAGCTTATCCTGCACACGTTCAAAACAGTCATTAGTTGATAAAGTGAATCTTACTGAGGATTTAAAATTTCGCGCATGCCCAGGTTCTTGGTAATAAGGATACTTGGCTCTAATCAAATCATAGATTTGGCCCGTGTTGGCTTTGTGTCCCGACGCGGACAAAATCGCTTCTGCTATCATGAATTTGTATCCTCTGTGCGGATGCATATTTTTTAATAATTCATCAGCCATTGCAGATTAACAGAAAAGATGTCTGCAGTTCTCTGTTCTTTGCTCATAAGAATGAAACGGCTCAATTGCTAACTATTTGCTGTCTTTCCTTTTCAAGGTCATAAAAAGTTTCAACTTGTACTCCTTGTTTGAAGCACCAATTGGATGTGTAGAAATAATTGGTTTCACGTTTGTGGTTTGTGATAGCCATTTGTCTGACCAACATGTAGCAAATTTTATCTACTTTCTCACAACATTGGAAGACTTTTAATTAAGAAACATTGTGGGTTGAGGAAAAATAACATTGACCACTGTCTGAAAATAGTGCTTACACAGCCATATAATGAAATACACACACACCTGCAAAAGTAAATGTTTTTTTTCCTCAGAAATTTCTGTGTGTATTTGAAAGTCTGGTTAACTCCCTGTCTGCATCAGTTTAAGTACGTGTGTATATGTATATATATATCTCTCTCATAAATATATATATATATATATATATATATATATATATATATAATATATATATATAATGTGTATATGTATATTGTAGTATATGTATATGTATATTGTAGTATATATATATAGTGATATATATATATATATATATATATATATATATATATATATATATATATTTATATATTTATATATTTATATATTTATAGTTATATATATATAGTTATATATATATATATATATATATATATATATATATATATATATATATATATAGAGTTATATATATATATATATATATAGTTATATATTACAATATGTCTGTAAAACCAAACTTTAAATGTCTGTGTGTGTATATTAAAACTTTTAAGGGCTTATATGTAAAGAGGGATTTTTATATTGGTGTGATTTATTTAAAGGTTAACATAATAGAGGCTTACACTTTTATGGCCTATTGCATTGACCTGTCTGGTAAATGTGATTTACCATCAAAAAAGGTTTCTTTTTAATTTAGAAGGGCTGTAGTGTTAAAACCAATAATATATATATATATATATATATATATATATATATATATATATATATATATATATATATATATATATATTATTGGTTTTAACACTACAGCCCTTCTAAATTAAAAATAAAACTTTTTTGATGGTAAATCACATTTACCAGACAGGTCAATGCAATAGGCCATAAAAGTGTAAGCCTCTATTATGTTAACCTTTAAATAAATCACACCAATATAAAAATCCCTCTTTACATATAAGCCCTTAAAAGTTTTAATATACACACATTATATATATATAATGCAGGAGTACACACAACATATTGATGCCAGTAAGTAGGCCTTGTATGAAACCTATTTAAATGGTGATAAACATGAGTGAATTAAGTAATAAACATTTGTTTTAGGCCAATACTGTTATAGGCTCACAGTTAGTATAGTTCACAAACATTAGGCCTGTATTATTAAAATACTGTGTTTTCACAAGGAAGCATGAAGTGTATGTTTTTTGTAAATACATCTATACCAGTTTAGATAGTACTATATATACATACATAGACACACACACACACACACGCTGTGTGTGTGTGTGTGTGTGTGTGTGTGTGTGTGTGTGTGTGTGTGTGTGTGTGTGTGTGTACATATATCCATACATACTACATATATATTAGTATACATTCAGAGATGTTCTTGAAACAAGAACACATAAATGATTAAAGGACAACATTACAATGGCCAAGCAAGGCGAAGGTAAGTAATATTTAACACATAATCCTGCTGTACACGGACAAGAAAGATGTTTGCAGTTAAATAGATGTGTGTTTTTAATTGCATGTGAATAATATGCACATGCAATGATTACATCAAGTAACACACCCAAATAAAATGTTTTGCAGGTAAGTCAATGGCAGATTCTCTAAACATAGCAACTGGCTCCTGGTGGACCATTACTGAACAGACGATTAATACATCAATATTAATAACACTATTCATTAATTAGGACTGTTAACATTTCCAAAACTTCACGTGTACAAGAACATACTTGAAAGTTTGGAAACAACACAGTCTTCAGCATACATACAATATTAATTAGATAATCTGAAGTCAACAAAACAAGGCCAAAGACATATTTAGTGAATTATAACATTTTTTTTTTTCCTTTTGAGAGCGAGTAACAGGCCTGCTTGTTGTCTCTTGTATTTTCCTTTTTCGTTTTGCAACAACTTTAGCCACAACAGAGCCACTTTGAGTGGCCTCTGGCACTTCACGGGCAGGGCTTGTGGCCAGTGACTCACCTACAGGGCTTTTGGCCAGTGACTCACCTACAGGGCTTTTGGGCAGTGACTGTTCACCGACAGGGCTTTTGGCCAGTGACTCACCTACAGGGCTTGTGGGCAGTGACTGTTCACCGACAGGGCTTTTGGCCAGTGACTGTTCACGGACAGGGCTGGTGGCCAGTGACTCACCGACAGGGCTTGTGCCCACTGACACATGTGAGCAAGTTGGTAGACACTGCACAAGTGATGGTTGGTCTGTTTCATGTGTGTCTTTTTTTGTTTGTGTCCAAAAACTGGTCAGTAGTAACTGCTTGTGCTGTTTTGTTTTTGTCGCCTCCTTTGTAGGTGTCAGCTCCTGATTTTCTACAGATGGCAGCGGTAGGATGTCGTCAGGAACCTGCACAGCAATGTCTGCTACTTGACCGGTAACATTCGGACCTGGGGAATGAAGATCAGATGCATGTGGTGAAAAATTACCAGCATGTAAAGATCCTGCCTGTGAGGTGTTGAAGTTGAAATGTGGTACAGTAGTCATTCTCAAGTAATTTGCTTGGGTTTGCTGAACAACTAATTCTTCGAATGAGGTGTTGATTTTTTGCAACTGTTTAGGCACTTCAATGAAGACTCTGTGGAGATGTGCCAATTGTGATATCGTTTCTTCCTGCAGTGAAATCATCCTCTCCAGCACTGTCATCAGATCAGAATGGCGACGATTTTCTGCTTCCACAATTTTTCCCTCAGAAGCTACTATTGCATCGTATGTGTTAGTTGATGGATGATTTGGCGGTATAACTGTTTCAATTGGAACCTCTTCATGCTCACTTGATTGTATTTCTGTGTCTATGGCGGCATCATCATCATCATCATCTTCATCATCATGTTCTAAAAATAAATGTACACATTATTAAATGGCATGTTAATCTCTGCTGTTTTACTATGTAATTATACTGTGTCATAAGTAACACCTAACATGTTTCCATACGTTTCATAACCTCACATTAAAATCTACCTTGACTTACGAATAATGTTTGGACTCAGTATGAAATATGAATGAATGAACACTTGCTCTAAACTCAGAACTCCTACATGATAGTTAACATCACTAACACAATACATGTTGCCTTACACTTCATTTTCACTGACACTAAGTAATCCTATTTAAAGAACATGTGCAAAACAAATAATGAACATGACAACATAACATATAGAAGTGCACATATTATATGGCCACCAACTGATACACTCACCTTCTAGGTGTGTTGAGCTGCATGACCCAGGTGAAGACACTTGTTCCGTCTCAGGTGACACATGTCCTCCAGGGGCAACTATATATAACAATAACATTAGTTGTACATTTACATGTGTAAATATTGAACAAACAGTTATTGTATGTTCTGTATTTATGAGTACCTAACAGCATCAGTTCCTTAACCGAAAATGTGTGTGTGAAAGTTAACATAAATAGTTGTAATAACAATGTACATGCCTGTGTACTTAGAACTTTTGAGTTCCCTAACATACAACATACTATGTTTCTGCAGTAATGCGTTAGGATAAATTGATTACATTTGTACATAAAAATCATATGTTGTGTAGTCATATCAGTATCATAATGTACATAACTATCATGAGATGAACATTCACAATGGTTATCATGAAGGTGGTCATATTGCAAAAAGTTTTGTTTTTGGTACAGGATATGTGTGGTACATTAATAGAAGATGTGGCACACCTGAATGTGGCTGTCACTCAACAAGACAACACATGCAGTGTGTGATAATGTGTCGTTGATAGTAGTTCAACTATAGATATGAGTGAACTAATGTGTGACGTACGGTTTGATAACTAATGACTTGTTGGGGCATTTAGTAGCAAGAGTTAAGCTTTCAAATGAGTGTGATTAACTTCAGTTGTGCTAGTCAGGTTGTAAGAATGGTATTCCCTTCCCCAAAAACCCTAATCAGCCAGACCTTTCAATTACTTCAAACAGGTGAAAATGGTGTGAACTAAGTTGACCCTAAGATGACCCTGTAATTTATGTGTGTGCTGAACCCCACCCCCTCTGTTGACGTGTATGCTGTGATGAGATATTCATTGCAGCTGCTTTAACACAATGGTAGAGGAGCTAAATAGTCGTCTGCAGTGTTTAAGTTATGAACACAATGACATAACGTATGCTACGTGTGCCTCATTATGCTGTCTGTATATGACATAAAGCAAAAATAGACCTTTTCATAAACAACTATAGATGTGTTAGTGCAAGTGATGTTTGTAGGCCGTTGCATGCAATATATTTGATGCATGCTTAAAATAGGCAGTAATGTCGTGTTTGTAGGAGTAAAATAAATAAAATACACAATAATATTATACATATTTATGTTCTGTACCTGTAGCTAGTAATAATTTCTCATTAGCATGTGTTACACATGTGTACTACCCTATTGTTCCCCATCTTCGCCCACCATCAATTGCTTCCACTGCAGCAATGCATTTTGGGAATTCACATGTAAATGACCACGCAATGGCACGTGCTATAGTAGTTACTGCTTTTAGTAGGACTACAACATATATGTCTATTTTGAGATATATATATATACAGAATCAGACATATACATATATAGATGCAGGTATGCTTATATTGTGAAGACAGTATAAAAAGCAGCGGAAATATGCAAAATAACTGTAAGCAACGACACGCCTAGTACAGTAATATTTCTCACCTGGTGGAAATTGTGAGGGATAAATTCCAATATTACAGTCACCGGCCAAGCCCTCCACGACGACGGGAAGTAATTTTCCCCGAAGCAGCTCCTCCAATGGAGTTAATATCAGACGTTGTGGTGTCGGCCCACCTCCAGTGCCAGTAGCATGCATGCGATGGTCTTGTATTTTCTGTTTTAATTTTGACCGAATATCGTCAAATCTCTTGCGACAATTCCGCTTGTCCCTGACACGATTCCCACACGCATTGACACCAATTACTATTGTGTCCCACATTTCTTTTTTGCTTGATGAACTTGTCCGCCCTTGAAAAACATAGAAAATATATGAGGTTAATTAATAATAATACAAGCACCAGTTTCCTACACTGCTAGCTGTTCCAAGAGAAAGCAAACATGCTGTTTTAGGTGTAATATGTGAAGCACATGAGCATTCACTACTAAACCTATACATGTAAGCAAGGTTGCATTAATATTGTATGCAGTTATCGCAAATTGTACGCCTGAGTTTTGTTGTCCTTGTAACGCATGATAAAAAGCTGTGTTTCCACACTAATTAACATAGAAAGATATTCTGTACCCATATTTGCATATGAACAAAACTCACATGACCTAGGATCACATGTATTTGAAGAATAAATGGAAAGGTACACTTACCTACTAAATGTCCATAGATACTGTCATAGTGCTCCAGAATCCCAGTGACAAGAGCTCTATTTTCCTGGTCATTGAAGCGAGGATTACGTGGCTTCTCCACACGTTTCTTCCGACCAGGTTTAGGCTCAGAGCTTGGCTGGTGCTGACTGGACTCTCCTTCTTCCAATGGAAGAGACTCCAAAAGCTGGCCACCAGCAAGCACGCCACCACCAGGCACCCCATCAGCAACTGAGCCACCAGCAGCACTCCCACTCCCAGCACCAGCACTCCCACTCCCAGCAACAGCACTCCCACTCCCAGCAACAGCACTCCCACTCCCAGCAACAGCACTCGCACTCCCAGCAACAGCACTCGCACTCCTAGCAACATCACTCCCCTGAACAGTACGTTCACTCCGATGCATACTCGCACGAGTAGCACTCCCACCAGCATCACTCTTCCCACGCTTTGCGGGCATACTTACAGCACTCACAAAAAACAGAAAACAAATGTACAGCCAATCACACGAAACACTTCCACATATAAAACAAGACAAAGATGTAAACAAAACAACAAAGGACAAAGCTCTCACAATACACAACAAGTCTCTCAGTCAATATGCAAATATTAAATCACCCAGCTCTGTGCGTCTCTCTCTCTCTCACTCCCAACAACACAGAGAATGATTAACAGTACACGTTGCCTTTAAATATGGCGCGCTATCCAATACATGCTTGCTTCGCCTGATTCAGCAAGATTTTTGATTGGGCAACCTAACAGCACCCCGCCACGCACGCCGATACACCTGTGTGTGATCGGCAAATCATCGTGAGAGTGGGCGGATTTGTTTTCGGCTTCATTTTGAATGTATTCGGCACTTACTGCATACGGAGAGGGAAAATCGCCAATAACATGACTAATCGGTAAGCTTGCCGATTTCACATATTCGTCGCTTACTGCATGAGGCCCTATGTCTCAACGTTTCTTGCCTGTATATGCACACACACAAACATGCAGACACCTACATATATACGCACACCGGCCCCTACATACACACGCATGTACACAGACCATGAACACAGAGTACCGCAAACACACAGGCAAACCCCTCCCCTTCTATAGGCCCTGCAGAGCGTCACTAAATCCCTCTCTGGTCACAGTCCCTGCCGAGAGTCACTTAACCCCTCCCCTGCCAAAGTTTATGCCTCCTGCCAGTTTGTCGCACCACACACACTGGTGAGATGGGATTTATGGGAGGACTTTAAAATAAAGGGTATGTTTTCTACAAAGTATTTAAGCCTGGAGTCTTTGCAGCTGAGACTTATTGCTTTCTAGTTCTAGGTCCCTGGTCTTGAAAAGTAGGTGTTAAACTAAATATTCACATCCAGCTTCTTGACCTTAGTGGCTCACTGCTTAGATTATTAAGGGGTTAAATATCAGTGGACAATTTGTGGGGCTATATAGGGGGTGGATGAAGGTTTCCGTTCATAAGGGTGGGTGGATAGTTTGACTGGGAGGTATTAACCTCTATGTTACCTTCGCAGTTAAAACTTGTGATGTCATTAAGGGGTTAAAGTCCCACTCGCATGCCATATACATCCACACTGGGGAAACAACTAGCTTTAGTCACCCACACAGGAATGGTCAAAATCTCTATGCTCCAGATGTGCATATTATATCAAACATTAGCCAGCAATGGTTTATGAAAAGTTTAAATTTGTTACACCTGCCTGGATTAAGGGTGTCTTCCTCTTTTCAGTAACCCCAAATGTCTTGCTCATGACTAGCTTGTCGTCACTAATCAGTTGATGCCATTTGCAGTTATTAAGCACTATGGTAAATAATGAATTAATCAGCCCCGGAAAATAGCCGGTGTAAGTATCCCCATTGATCCCCAATCCCACATGCACAAATGGACAAGCACTAGTACTGTATCCCAAAATGCATATTACCATTTAATGTCATTTTGAATTTGGTGTGGATTTTTGGGTAAACATTTGCATACAATAAATCCTACATTACATGACTAATGTACATTAACCTAGAAATCCAATCATTGTCACAGTGGTAACATATGGCCTCAATGGTGACATAGATTATTACATTGACAAATAATGGATAATCTACTCAATCGATTCTTTCTTCTGTCATCGATAACCAATTTCAGCATTCCTAGGGTCAATAAAATGACTGGCTTACATTTTTTTTTTTTTTTTTCATATTTTTTTTATTAGGCAGTTATGACATTACATGGTATGTACGGTATAAGCAATATGTCAGCCTAATGTACATTTTTTCTTTTTCTTGAGAGAAAAGAGAAAAGGAAAGGCTCAACGTCTCCCTGACCTCATGAAGTCCATCAGGGAGGCGCGAGATGGAAACAGAGAGGGAGTAGAGAAGGGGGGGCAGGGTGTGGGGGGGGGGGGTGGAGAGGATACAAAGGGTATAGCGGGGGGTGGTCATGATCCCCAGTACCTTGGTGTTTCTGGTTTGAGCTTTAATGTGAATTGGGCCTCTAGTTTGTTAGGGGGCGTTTCGTCTTATATGCGCCAAATAGGTGTACCATGGGTCCCAAATTGCTGTAAATGAGGTTGAAGACCTCTTAAGGAAAGCAGATAGTCTCTCCATGTCCATTACTTCTTGCACCCTTCTTATTATTGTTTGTTTCGAGGGGGGAGACATTTTCTTCCAGGCGGCCGCCACCGCACATCTAGCCGCCGTGAGGATGAAGGAGACTAATTTTCCTGTTGGTCGGTCCAGATAGTCTAGGGGACTGGCCAACCGGTAGGTCAGCGGTTCAACAGGTATTTTGAGGTCTGTGACCTCCTCTATTAATTTTTGTGTCGTTTCCCAGTATTTCTGAATTTCCGGACATGTCCACCAGATGTGGGCCATGTCCCCCTTTTGACCGCAGCCTCTCCAACATAGATCGGATGCCAGAGGGTAAATTTGATTTATTCTGACTGGAGTGAGATACCAGCGGAACAGTATTTTGTAAATGTTTTCTTTGATTGTGGTACATATGGAAGTTCCTGAGGCATTTTCCCAAATACTTTCCCAGTCCTCTCGGTCTATAACTATATCCAATTCTGCTGCCCAATGCAGCATGTAGTCATGCGTGGGGACTTCTGTAGTCCCTCCTAGCTCTGTGCAAATTTGTGTTATTAGACCTTTCTGGTGATCTGTTTCGCTGCAAAGTCTCTCGAAACCTGTGAGAGGGGGAAATTCCAATGTTGGGGATAATGTTTGGAGAAAGTGCCGAATTTGTAGGTACTTGAACATGTTCAATCCTAATATGTCATACTTGGTTTGTAGGTTTTGGTAGCTCAGGAACTTCCCGAGGCTCAGGAGGTCGGCAATCGTTTTAATGTTTTTGGCTTGAAATTGGTTAAATTGTCTGGGCTCACAGCCAGGTGGAAATTTCGGGTTTCTGTGGATTGGTATGAGTTGGGATTGTGGTGATGTGAGCTTGTACTTGAGTTTGCTTTTCGTCCAGGTCTCCCAGGTGTGTCTCATTGGGCCTAATTTGAATTTGTTATTTTGCATGTCCTCCCTGCTCAGGGACCAAAGGCAAGCCGGCAGTGAAGGCGTTCCGGCATATTGCGTTTCTATATCCAGCCAGCAATATTGATTTGGGTTTGCGTTCCAGACTACCACCTGTCTCAATTGTGCGGCCAGATAGTATTTTGTGATGTCTGGAACTCCAAGTCCTCCTCTCCCCCTTGAAGCCAAGAGAACTGATCTGGGGACTCTAGGTTTTTTACCTTGCCAAACTGGCTTACATTTTTAAGCAATCCTTCACTCTTTGTAACTCTGGAAATCCAAGTATCGTGACATTGTTGGTTTGATATTTTTTTTGAAGAAAATGATTCGACACACTGTGTGTTGCTAAACCAGTTTTAATATTATATATATGTTCATACAGACGTCTTTTGACAGATCTGGTGGTCATACCCACATACTGCAGACCACATGGACATTCAAGCAAATAAATAACGAAAGAACTATTACACGTGATGTGTTGTTTTATTTTATAATTTTTTTAAGTGTTATTGGATGTAAATTCTGATTTTCTTATACTGTACTTACAAGCAGTACATCTATTGCAGGTGAAGTATCCCCCAAAGGGGGCAATCTTATGATGAATAGGTTGCAGCGATGGACAGCTTGGTGCCAGTCTTTGTCCTATATTAGGGGCTTTGGTGAATATAGTATGAGATGTTCTGGTAATATACCTTCTAATTCTTTATCTTTTTTAGTATCGGCCAATACTTTTTGAAAATCTTATGTATATTGGGTGCCATTTGGTTAAACTGAGTTATAAATGCCAGATTGTTTGTTTTATTAATATTTTTCTTTTTATATTTCAAAAGACTGGTTCTGTCCATCGCTGCAACTTCAGTGATCACTTTTTCTAAATCCTGTGGGGAATACTTCCTTTCAATGAATTTGTTTTTAAGATCCTCTGCTTAAGAATTGAACGTGTCTAAAATGTGAACTATTTCTTTTTAATCGAATAAATTGACCCTTCGGTATATTTCTGACCCATGTAGGGTTATGATGACTTTGTGCGTGAAGGTAATTATTAGATTGTACAGGTTTAAAATATGTGCTAGTGTGAATACAATTATCTACAACTGTTATTTCCAAATCTAGGTATTCTATTTTAGTGGGGCTAGTGACAAATGTAAATTTGAGATTATTATTGTTGTTATTCATATATATTTGGAATTCGTGTAACTGTGCTAATGTGCCTGACCAAATAAAAATAATATCATCGATGTAGCGCCGCCAGAGCACCAAACTTGCACCATATGGACAGCCGGACCATATATGTTGTTCCTCCCAGCTGCCCATAAATAAATTTGCATAGCTAGGTGCAAATTTGGTGCCCATGGTGGTGCCACATACCTGTAAATAATATGATTTATTAAAATAAAAGAAATTGTGAGAAAGTATAAATTTAATACCTAAAATAAGAAAATCATTATGTTCCCTAGAAATAGACGGATCATTATTTAAAGTATTCAAAACGGCTTCGCATCCTTGTTCATGGTTTATGATTGTGTATAAAGAATTAATGTCCGCTGTTACAAAATAATAATGAGGTTGCCACTGAATGTCCTGTAGGGTCTGCAGTATGTGGGTAGTGTCCCTTAGATATGAAGGTAGTTGAATAACATACTGTTGTAACTGTCTATCAATGTACTGGGATAAATGAGGTGTTAAAGACTGAATGCCCGAAATGATAGGGCAACCGGGTGGAAATTGTATATTTTTATGTATTTTGGATATTATATAAAAAAGAGGTATTTTGGGGTAAATATTGTAAAGAAAATCAAATTCTTGTTTTGTAATTATATGTTGATCTAAACCTAATGTTAAGTAATTAAAAAGTTGTTGTTGATACTGTATAGTAGGATCTGAGGGGACAATTTAAGGCCAAACTGCTTCCAAGATTGCCCAACAATTATCACTAACCGTAAATGTTGCGTGGCAAATCATGCAATTATAATAATTGGATTTGCATTGTCTAACCAAGGTTTTCGAATAAGTTGGGTTAAATCTTCAATAAATATCAGGTAATAACGATTATGTCATCCTACACAACTGATATTAATTGGTTCTAAACACACATGGAGGATATTGTTTAATTTGTTCTTTTTCTTCACAGCTGTCATTATTTGAATCATGTGGCTTCATTACATACCTACTTAAAACAGTCCAATTTAATACTTACTTCGTGGTTGAGATGGCGGATTTAATGATTGGGAGGTGGTTTGAGCTGCACATGAGGAGACAGAGAAAGAAAACGATTTTGGGACAGAGAGGAGAGAGATGAGGGAGAGTGACCAAAGGCTTGGCAGGGTGGTGGTGGCCCAGCAACTGTTGTACCACAATGGAAAATCTTAGAGAAAAAAGACAAAGAAACAGCGCACAACGCTCAAAGTATAGTACATCTTAGTAAAAAATATATAACAAAAAAACGGGGAGTAAGTAATCTGCGTACATCAATTCAGAAGGTAATAGGCATTTCATGTATCAAGACATGTTACCAGCACGGAACCAGTCCGGTCAGGAAATTCTCATCATCCAATCACCCAATGTGGATCTTTAAAGGACAACTCCTTTCTCCAAGGTAGGTGGCCCCGCACAGAATGGCACAGGAGATCCTCCTCAGTACATACGTCTCAAGAGTGTCCCAGTTCACAAGAGTGGCCCCGTTGTACAGGGAATCAGTCCTCTCCAGAAATGCAGGTGAGGTAAAGCCGCTGGGATATGTAGCGGCAGTCCACCATACGGTGTCACTACCAGGGTAACCCAGTGTTGCGCGTCAAACGGATTAATCCAACCAGCTGGAAATACTGGTCCCGGTGAGGTACCCACAGCCACGGCACACAGCACTTCAGTCAGAAGCAGCCAGCAGGTCTCATCAACGGGAGATGAAGTCACTGGACGAAGATCACATAAGGGCGCACATTGTAAAAAGAGAGCCACAAGTCCGTATATTGACTGCACAGCTAAACTTGAAGTCAGTAGATCAATCAAAGTAGCAGCAATAAAATCCTACGCATTTCATAGCTATAAAAACGCTACTTCATCAGGGATCATTCTTTTTTTTTTCTCTTTTAGTTTGTGTGGGGTGCTGGGCCACCCCTGTTCTACAGCTTCCGACACTCTCTTCCCACAACATATTGAGGTTATGTACAGATGCAGTAGCCGTTATTCGAAAAAATCTCAAAATGGAATTTCGAGATATGCCCGAGATCCTCACAAGTTGCGCTGCGGAAGACTAATGGCCCGCCGGAGTAACACAGCAGTCCCTGCTGTGTGAATCCTACCGGGGTCTGCCTTTATGTAATAGACGCGCAGTAAGAGGCTGAATCAGTCACTCTAACTGCACGCTTCTCACAGCGATTGCGGGGATTTGATTAAAATTCTAACATTACAGTAATGTAGCAGGGGGTCTCCGGAGCTGAACCACATTGGTTTCAGATCGGGGGACCCCCTACTTCCCGAGTTACAGGCCCCTATATGAGGTGCCGGTATCTCCTCCATCTTAAAACCCACGTGGGATGTTAACAAAGCAGAGGGATACCGGCACCCCATACCGGGGCCTGTATCTAGGGATGCACGGGGTTCCCGGACCTGAAACCAACATGGTTCTGCTCCGGAGACACCCTGCTCACCTACACTAGGAATATAATTTAAATGTAAAAATATTTACTGTAGAGCCCCCCATTAAACCAAGATGTATTATTTTACACACAGGATTAATACCCCAGACCGACGGGGTATACCCAGTGGTCCCGACGGGTGTCCACAGTGCACCCAAGGGAGTATCCATGGGTGTATGGTGGTCTCCGGGTGGTCCACGCTAGGCGCTGTGAGCCTCCAGGTGGCCCCTGTGGGTTACTGCGGGCCACAAAAGGGTCCATGGATGATCCCGCGGGTGTCTGGGGATCCCCAGGTCATCCCCACAGGTGTCTGGGGACCTCGGGTGGTCCATGCACGTCTGCGGGCCCCCCACAGCTGTGTGGCCCCCGGTTCTTCCCCACAGGTGTCCCCCGTGGATCTGCAGGTGGTACCCGTGGGCGGCCGGGGGTCCTCAGGTGGTACCCGTGGGCATCCGAGGGTCTTCAGGTGGTCTCCATGGGTCCCCGCAACCCTACGGTACCAATCCTGTATGTAAAAAAAATAAAACACGTCCTACACATAAATAAATACACCTCCCTCCCCCCTACCAAACACATACAGTACAGTAATGGTAAAAATAACTATTATCCAGATATGGATAATAGATTATCTGCCCATTATTAAACACAACATTAGCCAGCATTCATAAATCAAGTAAATAAATACAGTTCTATTTACCACTGCAATATGAAGGGCATCCTCATCAGGATAATGTAAGTTTCCTATCCTCCGTTTTCAGAAAAATACATAGCCAATACAATCTAATGTCCCCTAACCCCTTAATCACCTTAGCGGTTATTAACCGCTACAGTAATTAAGGGGTTAACCCACCCTGTCCTGATACCCATCCGGGAGGCCTAACCACCCTCCCCAGACCCACTATACCCACCCTGTACCGATTGATTGTTATTGTAGTACATCATACCCATATAATAATATGGACATGATAAGCCACTATAGCACACCATAGGCACCTAATCACAATACAGTAATGCACAAAACACACAATAATAAAACATTCAAAAACCATTCACCATCAATACAAAGCAAGAAATTAAAAACTATATTATTGGCCTAATAATTTATTGATCTGTACCCTAAAGAGGTACTGATTAATATATTATCAATCAATGTGCAAAGAAAAAATAAAAATATACATCCAATTGAAAAAACCTGTAAAAAAAAATACATTTCCATACATTCAATATATTACTTACCTTTAGAAGTGCTTGCCCTCTGACTCCCGGGGAAACAGGAAGCTCAGGTACCGCGAAGGGCTCAAACAGCATCCGATGCCATCCGCCATGAAGATCCTGATCAGGAACCCAGTTCTTCTTTCTTCTATCTTTAATCACCTTCTTCTATCTTCTTCTGTAATTATTTCTGTATCTTTTTTCTCTTCTGTCTTCATCTGTCAATCAAAAAAACCACATGGTAGATCCCAACCGATGTTGTCTCGTCGTCTTCTTGGGCTCAAATGAGGCGTCACAACCTTAAATATGGCTTGTGATGTCACATTTGGGCGGGAGCTGGTTCAACTGCCATCTGATTGGTTGTAACACCATGAGCTGATTTCGATTTTTTATTTATGACGTCATTTAAAGGGAATGATGCCTGCCAATCACAATGGCTGTGCTTCATTTCCCTTTAACATGACGTCACTAAGCCGGCGTCACATGGTATTTCAGCCAATCAGATCGTGGGATCCAAATCCCAATCTGATTGGTTGTTGTACACCATGTGACTCCCTTTAGATGATGTCACATACTTGACCTAAAATGACTCCATCACATGGTTGGCCTCGTGGCTTCTGGTCAGTGTTTACTAATCCCCACCTCGGCCTCGCGGTCCCGTCCTGTTTGTGTCAAGCACTCGTTACAGCAGGTCATATGTGATGCACACATAAACATTCTGAATGTGGCAGCCCGATATCCTGGTTCCTGTCACGATTTCTATATTCTTGGTCAGTCATCAGTTTTCCGAGCATTTGAGGCGGGTAGATTTTGCGTAGGATGGCTGGTGGGTGAGTACATAGAATAGAACAAAGCTGGAATATCACTTTTGTTTCATGTACAGACTTTCGACATAATAGTAATGTTTGAGCAAAAATATATACAGTTTGGTATACTGAGATCGATTGTTAACAATTGGACAATCTACATGTTACACATGCCCACATTTAGCAAAAATGAATAATGAAAAAAGGATTGGAATAGAAAGTAAGATCAACCCTAAAAAGTTATTAAAGTACCTTAATAACAAAAAAAGAAAATATAAGACCCTTTCAGTGTGAGATGGGAAGACAAATTAGCAAACTATTGGAGATAAAAAAAAAGCAGAGGTATTAAACTAATTATTTGCCTCTATATTTACCAGGAAAGAATCAATTGCAATAGCAGTTCCGCAGGAGGAAGCAACATATGCTGCTTTATAAAATTTAAGTAAATAAGGCACCTGGCCCCGATGGCATACACCAAAGAGTTCTTAAAGAGCTAAATTCAGTAAAAGCCAAACCATTGCATTTAATATTCAAGGACTCAATTTTCACAAGCTCAGTACCACAAGATTGGCGTAAAGCAGACATGGTGCCTATATTTAAAAATGGAGCTAGATCACAACCGGAGAATTACAGTCCTGTAAGCCTGATATCAATAATGGGGAAGCTACTAGGAGGCTTAGTATGAGATAATATTCAGGAATACCTAATGCAAAATAAAATTATTAGTAATAGTCAGCATGTATTTATGAAGGATAGATCATGCAAAACTAACCTTATTTGTTTCTTTGAGGCGGTAAGTAGGAATTTAGACCATGGCAATGCAGTTGATGTAGTCTACTTAGATTTTGCAAAGGCTTTTGATATGGTGACACACAAGGTTACTGTACAAAATAAAGCAAATTGGACTCAGTAATAATATTTGCACCTGGATTCAAAACTGGTTGAAGGATAGACACAGAGGGTTGTAATAAATGGAACCTTTTCAGGTTGGGCTAGGATCATGAGTGGAGTTCCTATGGGATTGGTACTGGGACTGCAGCTTTTTAATTTGTTTATTAATGACTTTGAGGTTGGCATCGAGAGCAATGTCTCCATCTTTGCTGATGATACTAAATTGTGAATCAGAGCAAGATGTAATTTCTCTCCAGAAAACGTGGAGAGACTGGAAACTTGGGCAGATAAATGGCAGATGAGGTTTAATACAGATAAATGTAAGATTATGCATTTGGGAAAATAGAATAAACA
Source organism: Ascaphus truei (assembly GCF_040206685.1). Taxonomy (NCBI): domain Eukaryota; kingdom Metazoa; phylum Chordata; class Amphibia; order Anura; family Ascaphidae; genus Ascaphus; species Ascaphus truei. The sequence goes on from NC_134485.1 coordinate 181,803,642, forward strand.
GGCAACTTACAAATGAAATGGGGATAAATTAGGAGAATCCTTGATGGAGAAGTATTTAGAAGTGCTTGTAGACAGGAGGCTTAGCAATAGTGCCCAAAGTCCAGCAGTAGCAGCAAAGGCAAACAAGATTTTATATTACATTACACAGCAATGAAGCATTAGTAAGACCACACCTTGAATATGGAGAACAATTTTGTGCACTAGTCCTTAGAAAATACATTATGGAACTAGAGAAAGTGCAAAGAAGAGTCCCCAAATTAATAAAGGGGATGGATAATCTGCTTTATGAGGAGGGGCTAGCTAAATTAGATTTGTTTACATTAGAAAAAAGACATCTAAGAGGGGATATGATAACTATATATAAATATATTCAGTGGCAATACAAGGAGCTTTCAAAAGAACTACTGTATTCATCCCAAGGGCAGTACAAATGACACAGGCTCATCCCTTAAGGTTGGAGGAAAGGAGATTTCACCAGCAACAAAGGAAAGGGTTCTTTACAGTAAGGGCAGTTAACATGTGGAATTCATTGCCCAACGAGACTGTGATGGCAGATACAATAGATTTATTTCAAAAAAAGGTTGGACATCTTTTTAGAAGGGAAAGGTATACAGCGATATACCAAACAATTTAACATGGGAAGAATGTTGATCCAGGGAGTAATCCGATTGCCAATTCTTGGAGTCAGGAAGGAATTTAATTTTCCCCTTATTAGGTATCATTGGATATGTCACTGGGGCTATTTGTTTGCCTTCCTCTGGATCAGTATACTGTAAATACAAATATCGGATAATGGGGGCTATGCACTAAGTAGCGCTTTTGCGGTCGGTTGGGAGTTTTTGACTCGCCCAACACAAAGTGAAGCCAAATGCAGGATTCACTAACAAAAGAAGCGCATTTTGGTCCAGGCTGGCAAAAATATGCTATCGTGCTTAAAGTTCTACAGCGCAACAGCTGATTTAAAAAAAAGCAGCCTGTAAGAACTGCATGGAGATGCTGTGTCTCCATGCACGGCTGTTACAGGCAATCATACAGTAAATATATACATTTTAATAATAGTGTACATGTGCAGGGGGTCTCCTGAGCTGAACCGCATTGGTGTCATGAGATACAGGCCCCGTTATGGGGTGCCGGTGTCCCCCGTGCTTTTAAAGCTCCCGTGTCACGTAACCGGGAAATTTAAATCCTGTAGGGGGATACCGGCACCCATAACAGGGCCTGTATCTCATGAAGTACGGGGTCCCGAGGCTGAAAACAATGCGGTTCAGCTCAGGAGACCCCCTGCTCATCTACACTAGTATCAAAACACATATCACAATAAAAAATAATTCATTACCGTAGCAGCTATCCGCTATGGTAATGAAGCTGATTTAATATAATTTGTATTAATATTGTGAGGGAGCAGGGGGTCCCCTGAACCGCTTTGATTTTAGCCTCAGGGACCCTATGCTTCCTGAGTTAGAGATCCAGATATGGGGTACTGGTATCTCCTCCATTATTTACATCACACATCACGCGACGGGGACGCTTTAAAAATGACGGCGACACTGGCATACGAGGCCCCATACCAGGGCCTGTAACTCAGGAAGCAGGTGGTTCCTGAGCCAGAAATCAAAGCGGTTTATCTCAGGAGACCCCCTGCTCCTGCACACTATTAAAAAAAAAAGACATTAAAGCAGCTTCATTACCTCAGGAGCTTTCCGCTAAGGCAATGAAGGGGTTAAGACACAATACCATGTTTATTGGGGACATTTGCCCCCAATAAACATTGCAATACACAACAAACCCATCCCCTGTGCCCCCAACAACCACTAACATACATAGAAGATGTAAAAAAAATTATGCACAAGAATGATACTATAGGCTGGCTGTGGCCCTCGGGTGGTCCCCACAGGGGTTCCTGGGTCCCCACAGGGGTGTCCGGGTGGTTCCCGCTTGCCTTCGGTACCAATCCTGTGCCCCAAAAAAAATACATAAATTAATACTTTTATATAAATACACCGCCCTCCCCCCCATCCCCTAACACATACAGAACAATAATGGTCAAAATTACTATTATCCAGATATGGATAATAGTGCATTTGACCCATTTAAAATACAACATTTAGCAGCATAAATAAAGTAAATAAATCTTGCACTCACCCCTGCCAGGCTGGGCTATCCTCATCTTCATCACCATCCATGTCCTCCGTTGCCACAAACAATACAGAATGATAAAAAAGACAATCTAATGTCCCCTAACCCCTTATTCACCTTAGCGGTTAGTAACTGCTATAGCAATTAAGGGGTTTACCCATCCTCCCCCAATACCCACCCAGTAGGCCTAAACACCCATCCTTGGGGAAAATACCCCCTTCACCCACCCGCTACCCACAATAAAAAAACACAACAGCCCTACTACCCACCTCCTAGGCCCCTAATACACCATTAAAATATTTATTAAACAACAATACACAACCCACCCACGCTGTGCCCCCATATAAAACCATTAGTTATTTTTTAGACACAATACAACAGGCCGGCGGGGGTCCCCAGGTGGTCCCCATGGGTGTCCGCAGGCCCCACAGTGCACCCCGGGGGGTTTCCACGGGTGTCTTGGGGCCCTCAGGTGGTCCCCGCTAGGCTCTGTGGGCCTCCAGGTGGTTCCCGTGGTGTCTGAGGGTCCCTGTGTCGTCCCCACTGGTGTCTGGGGACCCTCAGGTGGTTCCATGGGTGTCTGGGGGTCCTCAGGTGGTCCCTGCAGGTGTCTGGGCCCCCACAGCTGTGGGGCCCCCGGTTCCTCCCCACAGGTGTCAGTGGGTCCTCAGGTGATACCCGTGGGTGTCCGGGGGTCCTCGGGTGGTCCCCATGGGTCCTTGCTGGCTTGTGGTACCATTCCTGTTTTAAAAAAAGATATAAAACATGGTCTACATTTCAATAAATACACCTCCCCCCACTAAACACATACAGTACAGTAATGGGTAAAATAACTATTATCCAGATATGGATAATAGATTATTTGTCCATTATTAAACACAACATTAGCCATGAAGCATAAATAAAGTAATTAAAAACCATTCTACTTACCCCTGGTAATATGATGGGCGTCCTCGTCAGCATACTGCAGGGCCATGTCCTCCGTTGCCAGAAAGCATACCTGATAAATACAATCTATTGTCCCCTAGCCAGTGGTTTCCAAACTTTTTCGGTTCAAGGCTCCCCAAAGCAATCAGAATTTTTCAAGGCTCCCCAAGGCGAACAGGATTTTTCCGCGGCGCCCAAAGTAAAAACAAAGGTGTTTATACATACCTAACAGTTGTAGTGCGCAGTTGGTGTCTCTCTCAGACACTCTCACACACTCTCAATCTCTCTCTCGGACCTCACTCTCTCTCTCTCGGACCTCACTCTCTCTCTCAGACCTCACTCTCTCTCTCTCTCTCTCTCTCTCTCAGACCTCACTCTCTCTCTCTCAGACCTCACTCTCTCTCTCTCAGACCTCACTCTCTCTCTCTCAGACCTCACTCTCTCTCTCTCAGACCTCACTCTCTCTCTCTCTCTCTCTCAGACCTCACTCTCTCTCTCTCTCTCTCTCTCAGACCTCACTCTCTCTCTCTCTCAGACCTCACTCTCTCTCTCTCAGACCTCACTCTCTCTCTCTCAGACCTCACTCTCTCTCTCTCTCTCAGACCTCACTCTCTCTCTCTCAGACCTCACTCTCTCTCAGACCTCACTCTCTCTCTCAGACCTAACTCTCTCTCTCTCTCTCTCTCTCTCTCTCTCTCTCTCTCTCTCTCGGACCTCACTCTCTCTCTCGGACCTCACTCTCTCTGACCTCACTCTCTCTCTCAGACCTCACTCTCTCTCTCGGACCTCACTCTCTCTCTCTCTCTCTCTCTCTCTCAGACCTCACTCTCTCAGACCTCACTCTCTCTCTCTCTCTTAGACCTCACTCTCTCTCTCTCTCAGACCTCACTCTCTCTCTCTCTCTCTCAGACCTCACTCTCTCTCTCTCAGACCTCACTCTCTCTCTCTCTCTCTCTCTCTCTCTCTCAGACCTCACTCTCTCTCTCAGACCTCTCTCTCTCTTTCTCTCTCAGACCTCTCTTTCTCTCTCAGACCTCTCTCTCTCAGACCTCTCTCTCTCAGACCTCTCTCTCTCAGACCTCTCTCTCTCTCTCAGACCTCTCTCTCTCTCTCAGACCTCTCTCTCTCTCTCAGACCTCTCTCTCTCTCTCAGACCTCTCTCTCTCTCTTTTAGACCTCACTCTCTCTCAGACCTCACTCTCTCTCTCTCAGACCTCACTCTCTCTCTCAGACCTCACTCTCTCTCTCTCTCTCTCTTTCTCTCTCAGACCTCTCTTTCTCTCTCAGACCTCTCTTTCTCTCTCAGACCTCTCTTTCTCTCTCAGACCTCTCTTTCTCTCTCAGACCTCTCTTTCTCTCTCAGACCTCTCTCTCTCTCTCAGACCTCTCTCTCTCAGACCTCTCTCTCTCAGACCTCTCTCTCTCAGACCTCTCTCTCTCTCTCTCAGACCTCTCTCTCTCTCTCAGACCTCTCTCTCTCTCTCAGACCTCTCTCTCTCTCAGACCTCTCTCTCTCTCTCAGACCTCTCTCTCTCTCTCAGACCTCTCTCTCTCAGACCTCTCTCTCTCTCAGACCTCTCTCTCTCAGACCTCTCTCTCTCAGACCTCTCTCTCTCTCTCTCAGACCTCTCTCTCTCTCTCAGACCTCTCTCTCTCTCAGACCTCTCTCTCTCTCTCTCTCTCTCTCAGACCTCTCTCTCTCTCTCAGACCTCTCTCTCTCTCTCTCTCTCTCTCTCTCTCTCTCTCTCTCTCTCTCTCTCTCTCTCAGAACTCTCTCTCTCAGAACTCTCTCTCTCAGACCTCTCTCTCTCTCAGACCTCTCTCTCTCTCAGACCTCTCTCTCTCTCAGACCTCTCTCTCTCTCTCTCTCTCTCTCAGACCTGTCTCTCTCTCTCTCTCTGACCTCTCTCTCTCTCTCTCTGACCTCTCTTTCTCTCTCTCTCAGACCTCTCTCTCTCAGACCTCTCTCTCTCTCTCTCTCTCTCTCTCAGACCTCTCTCTCTCTCAGACCTCTCTCTCTCTCTCTCTCTCTCTGACCTCTCTCTCTCTCTCTCTCTCTCTCTCTCTGACCTCTCTCTCTCTGACCTCTCTCTCTCTCTGACCTCTCTCTCTCTGACCTCTCTCTCTCTCTCTCTCTCTCAGACCTCTCTCTCTCCCAGACCTCTCTCTCTCTCAGACCTCTCTCTCTCTCAGACCTCTCTCTCTCTCAGACCTCTCTCTCAGACCTCTCTCTCTCTCTCAGACCTCTCTCTCTCTCTCAGACCTCTCTCTCTCTCTCAGACCTCTCTCTCTCTCAGACCTCTCTCTCTCTCTCTCAGACCTCTCTCTCAGACCTCTCTCTCAGACCTCTCTCTCAGACCTCTCTCTCAGACCTCTCTCTCAGACCTCTCTCTCTCTCTCTGACTTCTCTCTCTCACTCGCTCTGACCTCTCTCTCTCACTCGCTCTGACCTCTCTCTCTCACTCTCTCTGACCTCTCTCTCTCACTCTCTCTGACCTCACTCTTTCACTCTCTCTGACCTCACTCTCTCACTCTCTCTGACCTCACTCTCTCACTCTCTCTGACCTCACTCTCTCACTCTCTCTGACCTCACTCTCTCTGACCTCACTCTCTCCCTCTCTCAGACAGACACTCTCCCTCTCTCAGGCAGACACTCTCCCTCTCTCAGGCAGACACTCTCCCTCTCTCAGGCAGACACTCTCCCTCTCAGGCAGACACTCTCTCTCTCTCAGGCAGACACTCTCCCTCTCTCAGGCAGACACTCTCCCTCTCTCAGACAGACACTCTCCCTCTCTCAGACAGACACTCTCCCTCTCTCAGACAGACACTCTACCTCTCTCAGACAGACACTCTACCTCTCTCAGACAGACACTCTACCTCTCTCAGACACACACTCTACCTCTCTCAGACACACACTCTACCTCTCTCAGACACACACTCTACCTCTCTCAGACAGACACTATCTCTCTCACTCTCTCAGATACACTCTCTCACTCTCTCAGACACACTCTCTCTCTCACTCTCTCACACACTCTCTCTCACTCTCTCAGACACTCTCTCTCACTCTCTCAGACACACTCTCTCTCAGACACACTCTCTCTCACTCTCTCTCTCACTCTCTCAGGGAGGGAGGAAAGGCATGAGATCCGTGCAGGCAGCTCCCTGCACACAGACACACATAAATACACACACACACAAATACACACACACACAAATACACACACACACACACAAATACACACACACATAAATACACACACACACACACACACATAAATAAATAAATACACACAGATACACACACACAGATGCAGATACACACACACACACAAATAAATACACACAGATACGGGGGGTGGGTGGGTATGGCTGAACGGCCCGGTCCCTGCACGGGGAGGTCAGTGCTGCGGGGGCCTGTGCTACGTGGGGGGAGGGCCGGTGTGCTGTGGGGAGGGAGGGCCGGTGTGCTGTGGGGAGGGAGGGAGGGCCGGTGTGCTGCGGGGAGGGAGGGGGGGGGGTGTGAGGCTGCAGTGCTGCTGGGAGACTGTGAGGGCTTTCTGATCTTTCGTGGGGAAGGCCTGGGCGTACCGGGTGTAATGGTCCGTGATGACCAGCACATTGCATATTCCCCGGCTATCAGGCTCAATGCACAGAAAGTCCATACACACAAGGTCCATGGGACCAGAACTCTTCAGATGGCCCATAGGGGCTGCTCTGGTGGGCAAAGTCTTGCGCTGTGTACACTTAGTACAACGGCGACAGTGGCATTCAACGGCCTCTCGCATCTTGGGCCAGAAAAACCGGTCTCTGACCAACCCAAAAGTCTTCTCTATTCCGAGATGTCCATGCTCATCATGTAGGGACTTCAACACCATGTATTGCAAGTTCTTTGGGAGGACTAGTTGTTGCCTATCCGGGTGGTTGTGGTATTGCACCACCCAATAGAGCAAGCAATTGTCTATTTCGAATTTGTCCACTTCCCGCATGAGCAATGCCACTAAGTCATTGGGAGCACGCTTCAGAAGGGCTGGGTTCTTCTTTTCAACGGCTTGCCTAATGATACTGACGACAGGATCTCGTATTTGATAATCTACCAGATCTTTCCACCGTAGCACCTTGTCGTGCGTTATGTTCATCCCTTTGGGGCCGCAGTAAGCGGCTGGGACAGCCTGCGACTGGCATCCCAATGAATCTGCCACTCGTAATTCTGAGAAGGCCACTTGGTCGTTGACGATGGCGGCAGTGCTACACATAGCTCGCACTCCGGGTCCTGGGAGTTCTTCCCATTCCTCATCATCTGGGGTAGCAAGTAGTCCGGGCCATCGGGATTGTGCGTCAGCCCCGACATTCAATGGTCCCAGCTTATACTTCATGGAAAAGCTGTAATTGTTTAGAGCGGCCAGCCATCGGTGTCCTGCTGCATCTAATTTGGCCGACGTATTGATGTACATGAGGGGATTGTTATCCGTCCTTACCTCAAACGTCACTCCGTACAGGTAGTCGTGGAGCTTCTCGGTGATCGCCCACTTGAGGGCCATAAACTCCAACTTGTGGACGGGGTACCTCTGTTCACTGGGGGTCAGACTGCGACTGATGTAGGCAACAGGCCGAAGGCCCTCGGGGTGCTTCTGGTGCAGGACTGCACCCAGTCCATTAAGACTGGCATCCACATGCAGAACGTATGGTTGTTCGGGATCAGCATACGCAAGCACCGGCGCTTCGGTCAGACATTTCTTCAATTTCGAGATGGCCTGTTCACACTCAGACGTCCATTTATCACCAAACAGTTGGCGAGCTGATACAGCCTTCCTCCCGGTTTCGTCGTGGTATATCTTCAACAGATTGTTCAGGGGTTTCGCTCAACTAGAGTCCCTTCTACGAAACGATGGTAGTACCCACAGAATCCCAGGAAGGATCGCAGCTCCGTGACATTCTCGGGACGAGGCCAGTTCACGACTGCTTCTACCTTGGCGGGGTCGGTGGCGATCCCTTGGGCGGGCACGATGTGTCCCACGTAGATCACTGAGGTATGGCAAAACCGGCACTTGTCTAGGGACAATTTCAATCCTTCGTTCCCCAGACGGTCTATCACTTTAAGCAACCTCTCTTCGTGCTCTTCTAGAGTTCTTCCGAAGACAATGACGTCATCCAGGTATACAAGACACTCCCGCGGGCTCATGTCCCCGATAGTCTTTTCCATCAATCGCTGGAAGGTAGCAGGGGCCCCACATATACCTTGGGGCATACGTGTAAATTGATAGAACGCAAGGGGGCAGACGAAAGCTGTCTTCTCCTGATCCTCGGCAGTCATAGGTACCTGATAGTATCCAGATCGTAGATCGAGCACGCTGAACCATTGGCTTCCATTCAGAGCATTCAGGATGTCTTCAATGCGCGGAAGGTTTTACTGATCCGGTATAGTACGATTGTTCAGAGTTCGATAGTCGACACACAGATGTACGGAACCGTTCTTTTTCCACACCACCACTATGGGTGACACGTAGGGCCCCCGAGACTCCGTCAAAATCCCAGCGGTTTCCATGTCTTGTATGACGTTCCTCACATCGTCCACATCCCGCGGGGCGATGCGACGAGAGCATTCTCGGAACGGAGTGGCATCACTCAGTCGAATGGTATGTTGGGCACTGCGACTGCACCCCACATCCATCTCACTCATGGAGAACACATGTCGTCGTTGATTCAGATGGGTTGTCAACCGTTCTTTCCACCTGGTGGACAGCGTCGACTCACTGAAGTTGAAGTCCAGATCGACTAACCGCTCATCCACGGCTGCCGCCTTCACCTGAGGCTTGTTTTCTACAGGGCTGACCGGATATATGCAACCCAACTTCTGGTCGGCATCAAATTCCATCGGGAAAGGGGAGAGGTTCTGCACATACACGTGGGTTCGTAGAGGGATCTTAGCCGTCCACTCCCTCACTTCGGGTAGTACCCTATACCCTCTCTGAACTTCGTCTTCTTCAGGCATACTCTCCAGAGAGAACAGCTGATCGCTCTCATCTCATTCGGGATAACAACACCAGACGGCCATTCTTTGCACTCCCCCTGGTAATATGGTCATCAGTCCGTGTTGACGGTTGTAGAGATCCCCGTGACGCTCCAGGGCATATACCCGTTTGCACTCTTCTCGTAGGACCGGATCTATGAGACAGGTGGCTAGCGGCAACTCATTAGTCTCTTTCAGGTACGCTCGGATCACCGCTTGTACTATATAAGCGTTGGTGCCCAAGATGATCGGGTACTTGCACTGGTCTTGGGGCTCCGGGCATACCAGGGCCGCTAAATGCATGGGGTGTCTCTTGCCGGTGTTCAGCTTGGGTATTTCCATTTGAACTCTTACAATCCCATTGATGGGGTAGTCTTCATTGCTTAACCCCCGTACTTTCACATGATCGCCGCTCTCAGGGGGCAGTGTCTGAGGTGCTGGTCATAGAACGGGCGGTATATAATGGTCACTTGTGATCCTGTGTCCAGTAGGGCCGACGCATAGATCCCTTCCAGTAACACCCGTATGATAGCCGCGGGGCCTACTTGGCTAAAAGCTTCCCGGGAGGAGGCGTCATCCCCGGGGCTGGCGACAGCAGGGACATCGGGGGCTCCCGAAGGGGTTTCCGGGCCAGACTCGGCAGTTTGTACTCGGCATACCATCGACCGGGCTGGGTTTCTTCTGTCGGGCGGTTTTTCTTCTGGAGGGTCCTCCCTCTCCGGACAGTTGTAAGAGACGTGGCCTTTCTTCCCGCAGTTGTAGCAAACTACTTTGCGGCGCTCAGGACGACCGTTGTACGCGGATGATAACCTCTCAGGAACACGACTTTCCCTGGCAGGCGGCTTGTGAGTTGCTTCCTCCTCTGGGGCGGGCGGAAGATTTCTTACCCTTCGGGGCAGCGGGAACCACGGGATCACTCTTGATGGTAGCTTTGGGTTTCTTTGGTTCATGGAAATGTTGCTGCACTTCATGTTCTCTGATGTACTCCATTAATTCCCTGTACTTGGGGGGTACTACAGCGGTCGGTGTGGCCCGCATCATTATAGCTATGTTGTGATCAGGTAACGACCCCTTGAGTAACTGTTTGAGTCGGTATCGGTCCGCTTCAGCCGCAGAAATTATACGTTTGTCCAGGAGGGTCCCCAGGGACAGCTGTAGATCACAAACAAAGGCAGATAAATCCTGTCCTTCCTTTTGGCGAAGAGCTTTGAACTGAGCCATTAGCTCATCCTCGTCGTCTTTTCGGGCAAAGGACTGAATTAGCATTTCCACTAGTTCCTGTGCAGTAACTTCTCCTTCCACGTTTCAGTGCATCCGTACCAGCCAGGCGGCTGGACCTCGGAGGCACTCGACCAGCCTCTGTCTTTTGCTGGCTTCAGAGCACGACCACTCCGCTATGGCTTGGAGTGTATGGACCCTCCAGGCCTCGATCCCTTCTTCCCCCGCAGGCGTCGGCAGAATCCCAGAAAAAGCCTTTAGTTTCCGATAGTGCTGGGCTTGGGTCGAGATGGTGGCAGCTTCTACTAGTTAGGAGGCGATCAGGTGCAAGGAAAGGTCGCCACTACTGGGTCCAGCTTCTACCCTAGGCGTGGTTGGGGGCCCGCCGGGCCGTCTATAAGGAGTGGGCGAGCTGCTAGCTTCCCCGACACCGCTCGGGGTGAAGGAGACCTTGGGGGGGCCAGTCCCGTGAGAAGTACTGGTGGTCCAATGGCTCGCGCTTGGTCCAGCAGGTGCAGGCGCGTCGTCAAGAGCCTGGGTGTCAGGATACATCATGATACAGTCCTCTGCAGAGGGCTCGGGGAGGGTCAATACATGAGGAACAGTCTCTGAGCATATGTCATATTCAGTGGCCATAAGGTAGGTGGTTTTCCGGCCACCGACCTCCAGTTTCAAGTCTATCAGCTGGGCAGTGGCCAGTCCCGGGCAGTCCCGTACTTGGGTGCGTACGGTGTT